>NC_055978.1:22063205-22151328 GCF_018492685.1 Alosa sapidissima | reverse complement strand
ACAATGACATTGAATAACTTGAACAGTATGTACAATAAGTTTTATACATGAATAACAGTGTTTCCCATACATTGACTAATCTGTGGCGGGCGCCACAAAATAAAAATCGGCCGCCACAGATTAATATTCTATGTTTAATTTAATTTAAATTAAATATAAGGTCAAATCCTTGCATTGCCATTGAGCTGCGCTTTTTACGCACGCAGCCTTTCCTTGCCCCGCCCCGCTCTCTCTCGTAGCCGGCTGCCACTCCTCTGTATGTGCATTAACAAAATATTCACGATTGTTTGCCACATAGAAGCATTGCATAGAAGACGTCTGGCTAAATTGCTATTAAATCCGCTTAGCATCGTGACCATGCTGCGCAAATTTGTTCAAAACTGCTGCATTGAAGTGAAATCAAGCAGTATCTCAAAGCTAACGTTAGAATACTGTTTGGATGTCGAATTTAGCATGCTTAGCCTACTTACAGCTGCTTGTCAATTTCGTTGAAGAGCTCATTTTATTGACTCTGACACTGAATGTTTGCAAAATCCCGATGTAAATGGAAAAGTGTTTTACAAAATTCAAAAAGTGCTTGTCCCAAGGAGAAGTACGAACCTTTATTTTAACTATGTAGAAAACGTTATGAATTGCATCCACACATCAGCAGCCTTTCAACTGTGTTACAATTGCAAGGGTTGCCTCAAACGTCTCAAAGTGACAGGCACTCAATTAGACCTATACACTACCAAGACGATCTTAATACCCCCCATTCTCCAACTCTGCTACCGCCACAAATTGAATCCTATTCTGTGGGAAACACTGAATAATAATATGTCAATAATAAGTCATGCTAATGTAGCTGTCCCGTCTGTTTCAGGACTTGATTCGTGATCAAGGTTTACAGAGGTCTGATGGAGGTATGCATTCCCCTCTTGTCACACACACACACACACACACACACACACACACACACTGGCACCTATCCACACTTGCACAGGTCAACTGGCAGTGTCAACACACACAGGCATGTAAATACGTTCAGGGTTAGAGTCCACCACTACAAACACACACACACACACACATACACACAAACACACTATATATATCAGCATAGTATGTCAGTGATGTTTTCTCCACAGTAGTTAGTTGTGCCGATTGTAGTGGATGAAAAGTGTAGCCCATAGAGTGAACTTCCCCTGCACCTCTGCAGAACCCTGTAAATCAAGACTACACCTCCCACACAAGGACGGACACACACAGACACACACACACACACACACACACACAAGCACACACTCGTTCAGTGGCTTCCGTTCATCCCATGTCTCCATGCTGTTTGTGTGTGTGTTTTGGCCTGTGAGACCTGCCCACAGCACAGAGGAGGAGGGGGGCCCATGGGGACCTCCTGAAGCAGCCCCCTCTCTGATCTGCCACAAACCCTCACACTCCCATACAACACCCAACACCAACAGACAAGACTTAGTTCTGCAAAACATCCCATGGTTGTCAGCATTTTGATCTTTTTATAATAATCTTTAAAACCCCAAACTGATACGGACTTACGCATATTGAATATGACATAAATAAGTGATAAAGGTGATGATTCAGTATATGGTAATCATTTGATTGATGATTTATCTTTCCAGAATTGGAATATTTATTTCTTGCTGTCAGGTAGAGATACTCAACACATGATTTCTGAGCCACTGATTATTACATTAGTATAGAGTATGAGAAGTCGTATGAACCGTAATTCATTACATTAAGTCAAAGGACATCTCCAAAAGGAACAACATGTCATGAAGCCTCCTCAGAAAACAGCAGATGATTCCTTCACTCACACCTTACCCTTTACCCCCCCACCCCCACCCCACCCCTTAATCCCTTAATTCCCCTCCCCCCACCCCCACCTTTACCCTCTGACCCCTCCACCCTCTTCCCCCACCCCCCTGAGGGGTTTCGGGAGCGGGGCTGGGGTGCGGGCGTGACCCTGTGTCTGTCTCTTCTCGCCCCTTTTTGCAGCCCCCCCGACCCACCCAGCCCGCTGCTTGAGGAAACAGCGCACGCGGACCTCAAGCCCCCTCCTATACTCCTACCCCAATGACACTGTCTTTGATTTTGACCCCGAGCCTGTGTTCCGAGGTAGCTAGGCCTTCGTGTGTCGTTGTGTTCGTCCCCTTCTTTCCCTCCCTCCCTCTCTCCCTCCCTCCCTCTCTTTCCCTCTCTTCCCTCGTTCCTTCCCTCTCTCCCTCCCTCCCTCTCTCTTCCCTCGTTCCTTCCCTCCCTCACTCTCTCCTGCTCTGTCTGTTCGGTAGTCTGTGCGTGTCTGTGTCCGTCTGGTCTGGTCTGGTCTAGTCTGATCTGTGCCGTGCACCCGTCTCTCTGTGAGTGTATCACCCTGTCTTTCTGAAAGCTTTTCACATGCTGTTTGTCAATACCACACACACACACACACTATATATATATATCAGCATAGTATGTCAGTGCTGTCTTCTCCACAGTAGTTAGTAGTGCCGATTGTAGTGGATGAAAAGTGTAGCCCATACAGTGAATTTCCCCTGCACCTCAGTGGAACCTTGTAAATCAAGAAGACTACACCTCCCAGAAACCCTTGCCCACAAGATTCACTTAACACTGCACGTGCTGTATGATGTGACACCCCTCCACCCCAAGAAATGTCACACTTTATGAGCACATAGTTTCTTTTACCTTTTCTTCTCCCTGACCCCCCCCCCCCCCCCCCCTCTTTCTGTACTCACTCTTGGACCTTTTTGCCTTGAGAGTTGTTTCCTACAAGCATCATCTTTGTTCGTTTGTTTTCCTCTTTTCTCCTGCTCCATCAATCTCCATCTCTCCCAATATTCACACACAAAAACGCATGACCATTAACAACGCAGGTTCCACGACAGGATTGTCCGCCACGCCCCCTGCCTCGCTGCCAGGCTCCCTGACCAATGTGAAGGTGCCGCAGAAGTCGCCATGCCAACAGCGCGAGCGAAAGTCGTCGTCTTCGTCTGAGGACCGCAATAAAATGGTGAGCCGGTGGTGACCCCCCACCCCTTTTTGGTCTCACTCACACACACACACACACACACACACACACACACCATATGCACATAAGGTTGTACAAATCCCCAGCGGTACTCATCATCCATCAACAGGAGTCTCTGCTCAGGCTCACATTTGCTCTCAAATACTGCTGAATAATACATTTTTCATAAATTCAGCTCATGAATTGTAATCGTGACGTGTAATGACCACCCGCTCTGTTCAGTGTGTCCAGCTGTCGTAGCTTCATGGGGTTTTGTTGCTCTCTCTCTCTATGTGTCCTAGAAAACCCTGGGCCGGCGGGACTCGAGCGACGACTGGGAGATCCCAGAGGGCCAGATCACTCTGGGACAGCGGATAGGCTCGGGCTCCTTTGGAACAGTCTACAAGGGAAAGTGGCACGGTACGCAAACGAATCAGCCCCACTCAAATGCCCGTGATGGATATCCTAGAAAGTCCTTTCAAAATTGAATGAAGATTTTGAGTGTTTTTTTTTTTGTGTATGTTGAGAATATTTGTTTTTTTGCATCTATCATTTGCTGAAGCCATCCCCATAATTTATTATCGAAATGAGCAGGTTGCAATCAGTAAAATAAAGAGTAAAGATTGAAAATAATGTACTTTCCAAAATATGCAATATATATACGATTTGGTTAAAAAATCCGTCAGCCTAATGTAATGTAATATGCAGAAATCAGACAGTGAATTGGTTTTGCACATTTTAAGTGAATTAATTATTTTTGTACGTTTTGGGATGATTTCTTGTTTTCACGGAGAGGTGTGTGATTTTTGTCCTCATCCCTTGCTTAATCCAGCCCTCGTAAATTGTTGATATGAGAAGTTTGTAGTCCTCCTGAGTGGAGATTGTTAGAAAACGACGTACCGTACATCCTGATGAGCGTTTGAGTCCCATCCCACAGGTGATGTGGCGGTGAAGAGGTTGAACGTCACTGCACCCACTCCTCAGCAGCTGCAGGCTTTCAAGAATGAAGTGGGCGTTCTCAGGTAGGAGCCGAGCATTACAGGCAGCCTGTTTAGTGTGCATTCCAAGGCTAGAAGTTTTAAAGTCTGCTTAACCAGTCCTACTACTCCAGTAAGGCACTCGTATTTACTGATATCACTGTGATACTTTTGACTTTCTAATAAACATGTCTGTATATATTTTTTTTTTCTCTCTCGCTCTCCGTCATCAGGAAAACCCGTCATGTGAACATCCTGCTGTTCATGGGCTACACCACCAAGCCCCAGCTGGCCATCGTCACGCAGTGGTGCGAGGGCTCCAGCCTCTACCACCACCTGCACATCATCGAGACCAAGTTCGAGATGATCAAGCTCATCGACATCGCCCGCCAGACAGCGCAGGGCATGGAGTAAGTCACGGCACCTCTGCCCTTTCTGTGTGTGTGTGTGTGTGTGTGTGTGTGTGCGCGCGTGCCAACAAGAAATCAAAATGACACTTGAAAACATAGAAACCCAGTACTGTCAGCTGCTCACACACTTTTTCAAAAGCACCAGATTGTTTGCAGTCAGAGCAGAATAGCTTCTCTGGCCGTGCTGTATGGCCTCTTCACAGAGAAGCCCCTGGAAGGCCCTCATCGTATCCCCTTTCAGGTTCTCCTTAGAACTCTTAGACGCCCTAAACTGCTATTGATCTGATCTCCAAACAGAGCTCTACAAAGAGCAGTTTTAGCAGACAACCTGTCAGGAGTTGGCCTGAAGAATCCCTTAAAAAAAAAAAAGAGAGAGAGAGAGAGAGAGAAAATCCGCGTACAGCATCTGCAGCAGAGCTGTCCGCGTGATGGAGGGTGATGAACGAGCTGTGGTTAGGCCCGCTGTCATACGGATCGGTTCAGGCAGAGCTGTTGAGTTGCCTCTACAAATGTCTGCCAAAGTCTTGCGTCTGAGAACAACACTTCTGTCAGCCGCATGAAGGGGAACACTACGAGGAGTCTGGCTCCTAGCCTGGCACTAATCAAGCAGCTGATACTACTTTGTGTGTGTGTGAGAGAGCGAGAGAGAGAGAGAAAAAATGTAGGTATGCTATCTGACCCTTGACCTTTTCACCTTCTACAGCTACCTGCATGCCAAATCCATCATCCACAGAGACCTGAAGAGCAACAGTATCCTTCCTTGAGACCAAGGACGTCCAGTCTCGTAGCATTGCTTGTGACTGGATTCACTTTCATGCAGGGTGCATGTGTTGTGCTTGCAAATGCAGTGCAAACACATGCCAAAGTTTTTATTGTAAATCAATCATATTAATGTTATTGTCCAATTTATATTAATTTCCAATTGAGAAACAGACAATGAGAGTGTTTTATGATGCAATAACGATGATTTAAAAACCAAAAAAGGTAACAGAAACGGTCAAATGATTTAACATACCGGTAGATAGACTTTAGTGTAACCTTCTCCCAGTTAGTCGTTGGTCAGCCTTCACCGCCACCCTCCCCTCAGACATCTTCCTGCATGAGGACTTGACGGTGAAGATCGGTGACTTTGGCCTGGCCACGGTGAAGTCTCGCTGGAGCGGCTCACACCAGTTTGAGCAGCTCTCTGGGTCCATCCTGTGGATGGTGAGTACCGCTTTGGTTCTGTACAACCTTATGTGCATATGGTGTGTGTGTGTGTGTGTGTGTGTGTCCATCCTGTGGATGGTGAATACCACTGGGGTTCTGTACAACCTTAAAATGCTTTTATGTTTTTCCCGCCTCTGAAGACTTCAGACCCAGTTCACATAAAGTAATGAGCAAAAAGCAACCACCATTTTAGGTTTACCTTTTATGTACAGTTGCCATTCAATTGGAGGGAGCATTAGCCTGCATGATCTGTTTTCTCTTTAGGTACGTCTGTTAGTGGGTGCGTGCTTTATAACTCTTGAGACATTGATACATTCAGTCAGTCATATATGTATTAAATTAATTTATTCACATTTATTGTCTGTATATCTGTTTATATTTATTGTAATTAGTAATGTCTAGTTTACATGATTTTATGAAGTCATTAAAATGTAGAAAGTAGGAGTCAGTTTCTCTGTGTGTGTGTGTGTCAGGCCCCCGAGGTGATCCGGCTTCAGGACAAGAATCCGTACAGTTTCCAGTCGGATGTGTATGCCTTTGGCATCGTGCTGTACGAACTGATGTCTGGAGTGCTGCCCTACTCGAACATCAACAACAGAGACCAGGTACGCCCCTGACCCTTCCTCTGCACTCGACCATCCCACTGCAACGTGTGTGTGTATGTGTGTGTATGTGTGTGTGTGTGTGTGTGTGTGTGTGTGTGTGTGTGTGTGTGTGTTTTCCCCATGCTGACAGTGCTTCAAATGTATTCCATGGTATCTTGATGTAGTCTCAGGCCCACAAGCTGCATATTCAGAGACTAGTTGTGGAAATGAAATCTGTGGCATTTAGAGCAAACCAGATGGCCATCAGTGATGTGATTACTGTTCTGACTCGATAGATTGGTAGAGTTCCTGGATTCCCCCTTCGATCATTGCTGTCCTGATGATGGGGAAATACTGTGAGCTGTGGTACGGATTTGGTCATGAACAGTCTTGGACTGGAACAGAGTCTGTTAAATCAATACCCTCACCTTTGTTGTTCAGATTTTAGATTGTAATCATCAAATTTCCAAAAGCAGCATATTTTGTAAACAGCATACACAGTGTCAATAATAGAATTTTCTGTATAAACACTCCATTCAAGGAGATGAACTGATCAGTGCAGTTGTGTGGAGATGGGTTGTTGTTCTCTGATGGTGTCTCAAAACAGGAGCCTCTTGAACTATGCTACATCATTGTTGAGTCAAAAAAAAAAAAAAAACAGGGAGTTGTTTGTATTGGGTATAGTGAAAACTCCATGAGGCGTTGCTTATCTCTTGTTGCTTATTTCTCTCTCTCGCTCTCTCTCTCTCTCTCTCTCTCTCTCTCTCTCTCTCTCTCTCTCTCTCTCTCTCTCTCTAGATCATATTTATGGTGGGCCGGGGCTACCTGTCCCCGGACCTGAGTAAAGTGCGCAGTAACTGCCCCAAGGCCATGAAGAGGCTGATGGCCGACTGCCTAAAGAAGAAGCGGGAGGAGAGGCCCCTCTTTCCACAGGTACACACACACACACACACACACACAAATTTAGCAAAACAGTGAAGCCTCAGACCCAGTGTGTTTAGTTCACGTGTTCCCTCAGTGGAGTGGTTTGTTACTCGGCAGTAAGTGTGTTGTGTGTTGCTGTGTTGTAACATGAGTGTGCGCAGTGGACCACTAGATGGCCTCAGTGTGTCACTAATGCACAGCTAGTGGATAGAGTACAAGGGTGGAAGCACTGGAAGCCAATGAAAGACAGTCCAGTGATTCTTAGGCATTATAAACACATGCCTCTCAGTCAACCGGCCTCAGTAATTAGTTAATGTAATGTCTGGGCCAGAAGCATGATGCCAGCTCAAGTTGTCAAGAAGAACAAAAGGGACAAAAAATGGACCAGCAACACACGAGTGACACCGAGTTGCTTCTTGTGACCTTTGCTGCATCAGTTTTAACCTCTCCGTGTGACCCCCCCCCCCCCCCCCCCCCCCGCCCCCCCTTCCTGCCTCTCCCAGATCCTGGCCTCCATAGAGCTGCTGGCACGCTCGCTACCCAAGATCCACCGCAGCGCCTCGGAGCCCTCTCTCAACCGCGCCGGCTTCCAGACGGAAGATTTCAGCCTGTATGCCTGCGCCTCCCCAAAGACCCCCATCCAGGCTGGCTGCTATGGTACACGCAACACACACACACACACACACACACACACACACACACACACACACACACACACACACACACTAAATGCATATATGTATGCACTGGTAGTAAATGCATTTGTATGCACTTGTGTAACAAGATCTACCATGTTTTGCACAAGTACCATGCACCCTTTCAAGTACTTGGTTGTAATTGATGCACTATGCAGGACAAAGGAGAGCACCATTAAAAGGAATTGCGTCTTGAACTAGTTAGTGTTCAGTGTTTCCCACAGAATTGAATTCTATTTGGGGTGGTAGGTTTGCAGAATTAATTGGAATGCAACAGTTGTTAGCAAATTAGTGCAGCGTGGTTATGATGCTAACCAGATAAGCACAATTTAGTACAACCTGGAAAATCATTGTGTGGTTTATATTGTGGTGGGCCGCCACAAATAAGTCAATGTATGGGAAACACTGAATGTTGTATCCCTACATGCATCACCTACTACAGTGGGCTTTTCTTTCTTGTGGGTCACGCTAGTGAAGTTGTGTGAAACAACATGGAGTGCCAGGTCACTCTATTATTCAGCGGGGTGATGTTACTAACGCACACTTACTCTGTCTGTCCTAACAGGGGAGTTTTCAGCCTTCAAGTAGAGCTGCAGACATCACTAGTCCATCCCTCATCACCTTTTGCTAAGTCTTGTGTTCCTACAGTGGGTTCATGCATAAAGCTGAAAAAAAAAGAAAACCTAGTCTCAAAGAATGTGCTGTTTCTCTTTCCCCTTAACCTGAAGAGCTACAGCCTCAAAATGGAGTTGCAAACAAACAAAAAAAAAAGGAAAAAAGGACAAAAAAAAGAAAAGCAAAACGACAACAAAATGATCTCTGCAACAGGACATCTGTGGTTCACAATATGTAATACAAACAACCAGGCTTAAACCCCCCACCCACCCACCCACCTCCCCTCCAGCCAACAACAACAACGACAACAAAAACACTTGACCATAAAACAACCAAGAGGGAGACTAATGCTAATGGGATCAACTACATAATTCAAAGGAGACTGTTGCGACAAACTGGGAAATGGAGAGTGGACGGGACACGGCCGCCCTCCCCACGATGGGCAAGAGAGTCAGTCGGAGCGTTTTGAAGGAGGAGTGCGAAGTCAAGAAGGGCACGATGGAGTCGTTGTCGTCCGCTGTCTCTCCAAAAAGGGCAGACAAGGAGTGGGGTCTGGAGGGGTGGTGGTGGTGTGGGTTTAGTTGTAGCCAACCAGGGCACAGGATACTCTTTATCGACCATTGGCACTTGACTGTGGACGGAATGACCGCTCCAACCCGGTAGTGTCTCATTGGCTAGTGTGGGGCGACGGGTGTCAGGTCAGAGCCAATCCCAGTGAGGTCTGAGGTTTTGAGGTCATAGGGCCAACCTATTTGGAAGATGACTTGAATGACATTTTTGGGGGAAAAAAAATCTTTCTCGTGTTTTTTTTAAAATTTTTTTTTTTTATATATCTATGTGTTTTAGGGTATAATGGGAGCTGCTGGTGTAAAAGCTTTTTTTTTTCTCTCTCTCTTTCTTCTAATGTTGAGCTTGTTACAACAGAAGAGGATGGGATGCTCTTCTAGTTCCCCTTTCTCTCGGCTATGTAGAAAGCAAGTCCTGTATGGACCCTTTCAAGAGAGTTCCATTATCAGCATCATAGTTGGCCCCACAAGACTTCCGTTTTAACATTCCATATGTTATCTTAATGCAGAGGAAGTAGATTGGGGCCCAAATAGAACGTTCAAGCATTGTTTTTGTTTTTATTGTTGAAAGGGTCTATACATTCCTTCCCTACCCCGAGTTGTCCAGTCTCATGCCTGTACAAAGAAGACATGGCTCACTCCTGCTGCATCGCTGACCACAACCTCCACAATCCCACAACCACTCACATTCCATGGCAGTGATCCTTCGCTCTGTTGCACAAGGCCACCCATGTCCAGTGAGTCAAATGTAGTTGAGATTCAAGCATCCATACCATGTGCAAAATGGCATGTTGACTAATCGCCATCTTGGTGCTCTTGAGTTTTTTTTGTTTTTGTTTTTTTTTTCCATTGAAAATGCAGCTACAGAAACACCCTTGCTTTAAGCCCAGCTTTCAAATACACAGCACAATTCCGCACAGACTGAGAAGGTTTAATTGTGGGTTTTTTGTCGTTTTTTTTGGTCAGGGTATACTGGCTTCGAGCTGATAAGCTAGTCAAATAAAAGGGTTCAATTCACATAGTCAAAAAGAAAGTACTTCACTGGCTGTGTCAGTACTACAGCAGTACGCTGTAGAAGCAAAAAACAAGTCTGCTTTCCACCATCTTATCCGAATTACAGTGTCAGATATCAGTATCACTGTAAAATATATGCTGTGAAAGGTTATGGTGGCTGGAGAGTGTTCGCTTTTTTCTTTCAAAGTCTGCTCCAGGGGTGTTGTTGCCTAATGGTAGTTTCCGTTTTTCAAATGCAGGCTTTCTAGTTCACAAAAAGCCAGGCCAGAATGTGATTATGCGGATATACTCGCATGGCTACATTCTCACAGCTTTTGTGGAGACGAATACAGTATATATATATATATATATATATATATAGAGAGAGAGAGAAAGACAGAGACAGTTTCAGTCTAGGAAGAATTTTATTTATAGCTGATGGAAATATTCATGACCATGGGTGTCCAGATAAATCAGTGTAAGTCGGTCATCGTGGATGAGTTTTGCAGGTCAAAGTCAGTTCCAATGAATTTAGTGCAATGCAAAATTTACCCTTCCTGTTGTTTTTGTTTATTTGTTTTTCTGTTTTTTTTTTTAACCTTTTGCAAGCTTTGGCATTCAACTCTCTTGGACTCTCTTGCTTGCGCTATTTCAGATGTGTTTATGTCTGTCTGGCTTTAAACACCAACAAGTTTGGCCTGGGAAACGTTACAAGATGGCTGCCATCTATTTTTCTTTGCGCAGAATCCACATCCACAACTGGATTAAGCTTAATGTTTTGGATATCTCTGAAACGTGCCAGCTTTTGTTTTTTAAAAAAAAGTAGAAATACTTGTCATGTTTTGCATTCCAGTGTCCGTTTGAAGGGGTCAATGGTTTTTATTAATTAATTTTTTTCTATTGTTTTGCCTTTTTTCTTGTGGTCAGGCAGGCCTGCAAAGTTAAGACTTTATTTATGTGACTTAAAATGTATTGACTCTTTGTTTTTGGTTTGTTTGTTTATTCTTTCCAAGAGGACTTTATTTTTTAGCTGTGACTATTTCTTTAACTTTTTATGTGGATCCTGAAATGCTTGTACTTGCACTTTGTGGAAATTGGTTGAAGCAAACGAGCAATTTTGCCTTTTCATGGACTAAAAAAAATATCGTCATAAGCATAACGGCACCAGTTAATGAAGCGCCGTAAAGCTGCTGTGTGTTGGGTAGCTGAGAGGACTAAGAGGTGAGCAGTGATGCTGAGGGTGGTTACAAAAAGGGATGCTGGTTTCTTCTCCAGCCCAACCACCTAATTCCTACATTAGTTTGATTTTTTTTTTTTTTTTTTTCTTCCCCTTTTTCACTGATGACATTCCTTAGCATTATGTTATCCCTCCAAAATGTCAAATTTCTGTATATTATTATTATTATTATTATTATTATTATTATTATTAGTCTTTGCAGACTTTGCAAGAGTATGTTTTTCTTGTGGCTGGCAGAGATCACGCCCATCCATTTTCACAAGCCTGTCTCCCAGTCCTCCTCTGCAGATTGGCATCCATCGAACATTCACTCTCTTGCTCTCTCTCTCTTTTCTTCTCTTCTCCTGAGGCTACACAGCGCTGCATGCTGCCTGGCTTTTGTTTCTACCTAATAGCTCCATGTCATGCTTGCTATTGTACAGAATACCCACGGGCACTACTCGACACATGCACATATGGTTGCACACAACAAGCAAGGATCTATCCCTGATTTGGGTCCGTCTCGATTCAGGGGAGTTTCAGAACAGATGTTTCCTCATGAGAGGAATAGCAAAGTGTAAAGCAAGTTGATTTTGGTGTAGGTAGGGTGCCGTCAACAACAACAGCAGAAGAGAGGATGTGTTGATTACTGTCATAACATGTATATTATTTCTGATAACCCTTTTTGTCCATTCTTGCTGGCTGCAAAATCCACCAATATATTCAGTGGAACTTTACAAACCATGAACAGGAAAGCTACGGGAATGCGTGGAAGTGTGTTTTTAATGAGTGTTTTATTTATTTTTGAGATGTTCTTATTTTCTATAAGAATGTTGTCTAAAAACAAATAGTGAGGGTGAATATTTCCAGATGTTGTTTAATCTTGGCTGTGAGACTGTGGGTTTTGACTGAGGTGTCTTTTATATATTTCTTCTAGAACCTTCTCCTCTCCCATTTCCCGTTTTAGGTTCCAGAATGTCCTTAGTGTCTGAGAAGACTCTCTTGATCTTAACAAATCTGCCCCCCCCCCCCCCACACATCCCATTTTCATGTCCCTCTTCTCTTCCTGCCTCCTTGCCTGCACCTTAAATCTCTTCGTCCCATAAACCCATTCAGCTGAGCACTATCACATACCTTTTTTGGGAGATTGTTTTCACCTGTAAATAGCTGTACAAAGGAGAAAAAAAACACTGTCCATTTGCTAAGAGGCATGGAGACTAAACATGAAATGAGCTATAAAATATTTCGAAATGACATAAAGGTTGACATAAATACCCCGACATTTTGATAGAGGAAATTCTGAGAAAATATTTCTGTGTAAAAATATTTAAGACTGTATATTATAAAAGGAACAGAGCTTAATGTATTTGTTGTGAATATGAAAAACTGATATATTAAAGAAGTGCATGAAAACTGTCAATATTGTATCAATGGTTTTATTTGTTGATCTTTGGAGTATAGACTAAAACTAGGCATAGGATAGACTATAGATTAAAACTAGGCTGGTGGAAAAGTAATGGAGCGGATTTGACACGTGGTGTGTGTACCCCTTATTGCTCTTGAAGGCACAGTGATGTACCCATTTTGATAAACACTCTGAAAAGATGATTAGTGTTTGTTTATTATATGGTGTTTAAAGGTCTGTGAGACTCCAAATTGTTGATGGTATGCAGCAGGGGGCAGCACCTTCCTCCATAAGGCTTTGACTGGGAGCCTTCTCACTGTTTTGGATGATCGTGTTTTCCACACATCCAAAGACCCACATGAAATCTTAGACAAACATTACTACCTATGTGTGAACTACAGATTAATATTTTTTGCAAGTTAACAATGTTTGGTCTCCCATGCCTATTACAAGTGCTGTTCAAGTCCTCTACAATAGACTGATCTATTCTGTAGGACGGTGATTTATTAATCAGCAATAGATTAATTAAGATAGAATTAATCAACATTTTTAGAACTCTTGGCGCTTTTGTTGGAACACACATCTGGTCCAAGTTTTTCAACCCAAAATGTGCAGAATTGCTGCACGAGAACCAATTTTGATCACATGCAGACTGTAATATTGTTTATTACGTTTTAGTGTAGACCAATAAATTTGACTTGATGCGGTGTGAAATGAAATTCCCCTGGCCCCTATTCATTTGATGGGGGGGAAAATAATAAGCCACAGTTTCCATTAAGTCATCAAATCAGTGGGTGAAAGAAGTCATGGAGGAAGAACAAACTAAATTTAGAGATTTGGCAGGGCTGAACACATTGAACCGCATTGATGAGTTGATGAGAAAAAAAGGAACTGAAACTGGAGAAGAAAATTGAGACCGAGGAAAAGTACTAACAACGTTTCAGACATGAGATGTTCATCATAACAGGATACGATAACAACATTACATGAAGACAATGATGCATGTTTCCAAACAACATTCAAAGCTGGACACTCAAGGACCCCAGAGCAAAGAAAGAAAGCCTTCTTTTACCCAAACATGATGGCTTATGATATTCTAACAATAGGCAGCTTGGAGTAGCTGTTGTCAGCCATGAACAGAGAACTCTAAAGGTCTCTGTATTCAGCAAGCACCCTTCCCTGGAGGCTCCCTGAAGCACAGAGCTGCTATCACAGCAGTTGACCAAAGGCCTTGTCCCTAATTTCGCCAACAGGTAACAACTTCTTGCCTCAAATGCACTCTCTTCCCCAACATTCTGATTCTGAATTGTGAGTCGTAAATTTGTGCTCTTCTCTGCTTAGGTCACTTCTGTTTCAAGGTCACAGCAGTGTCAAAGGTCAAATTTATCTAGGGAGAAGCCACTAATCCTGGAAGTGCATGTAGGGGGATGACCTCTCTCTCTTACCCTGATGGACCAGGGTAATGAAGTCTCCAGAGCAGGGCTGTAGTGGAGGCTAAACACAAGTAAACACAGTTTATCCACCCCTGAAATCAGACTGTATTATCCGCATTCACAATATGTACACTCATCAACACTCTAGGAACCATTTAATACCACTGGTATTGGACAATAACCTCCACCATCATCAAACATGTTCTGAATGTTCTAAAAATCCGATACTCACCTCTTATTTTACAGTACCACTACGCCCCTGATCCAGAGTGTGCCCCCATTCAAATACTCAGGGTGGAGAATGGCGGCCCTTGGTGGGAAGGCACGGATGGTGGTAAACGTGAGGCCCTAAAACATCTTCAAACCCCATATCATAAAAACCCAGAGTTATGGCCTCACATTAGATTCTATGTGTCTTTTCTCAGACAAACCAGCTCCGTCATTACATTTTTGACTGCTTCACAGCTTTTTTTTCTTTACCTTCCGTACCAGGCTCTGTGGTGTCAGGCCTTGGAGCAGTAAATCAGTCACAACTCCATCTTCGGAGGAAGGGGGAAAAAAAAGAGCGATAGTAGCACATGTGGCCTGAATCACCACAAAACATTCGCTGAATGATATCGGTTCAGAGGGTCCATCAATCATCTGGTGGGGTCAGATACCCTTGGGAATCTCATCCCATTTCCCTGTGATGCATCGGCTCCAGCACTTTCTCCACTGTGTTAAGCGCTCTGTCTTGTGCTCAAAGTGACATTGCAGAAAGGTGGCCCCACTAGTTTACTTAATGTCCAAACTCTTTCAGACTCCACTTTAATCTGTGGCCTTGTCTGTCCCTTACCCCCCCTCCCCACACACACCCTTCTCTCCTTCCTCTCTCACCTTACCTCCCTCTCTCCAATCATGTCACTCGCTCCCATCCCCCCTCGTTCTTTCTCGCCCTTCCTCCCTCTCTCCCTTGTCTCTTCAGTGTACCTTACTCAGCACAGCCCTTTCTGGCCTGTCACCCTAAGACACTGGCCCTTAATTGAATGTCTCCCTCCGTAAGCAGTGGCTGTCCTGGCACGGGGCTCTAATGGACTGGCTCTGTTCTGTACATTAAGCGCAGGGGGGGGGGGGGGGGTGAGCTGGAGAGATAGGCCTCAGCCTGAGTCACAGTGGTCCAGAAGGCTGTGGGTGGATACACACAGAGAGAGAGAGAGAGAGAGAGAAGAGAGAGAGAGAGAAAGAGACAGTGTTTGGGAAAAGAGAGAGAGACGGGGCGTGTTGGGTAAAGCTATATATACGGTATGCAATGATACGGTATGCAATATTACCCATGCTGTTCCAATAATAAGTATTTGAAATATTTAATTAGAAAGCATTTTATATTCATTATTAATTTCTTTATTTTACTACCTGTTTTTTTCTACAGAGTTTAATCAGTCTGATTCACAGCACAGCCTGATTGTAGGAAAGGCCAATTACTTTAGCAACAAATGAACGGCTTCTACACTGGACAAACACTTATACAAACACCCCATAAGCACATCAATCCTACTCGTTATCAGAAGTACTCCTCATTTATAAAGGCCAAGTAACCTGCAAACAGAGGAATATTCAAGGTTCATTATGTCGTCTTTAACCTCAATCTTCCAAACCTTCAGTCCAATGCAATTTAAATGAGGTTGAACAAAACCAAAAAAACCCCAGCAACAACGTATCATTAAACCTTAAGCACTTGATCAGAAGGTAAAAAAAGTACTGGGGCTTGGACTGCAAGGGGAAAATATGGTGTGTTTATGTGAGCCAGAGATTAATGGAGTAATCAATGAGAAGACACAAAACTGTTATGTGAGGCCGTTAACTCTACACTCGTGTCAATACACACCACTGTTGGTTTAATTAAAAAATGAAGGAGAGATGATGAAGACAGCCCTCTGTATTCTCTCTGTATTGCTTTCACTGAACAATATCACAAGCGGGACATTAAGCATTGGAATTGCAACTGACCACCTCGGCCCACCTTCATGCTGAAAGATAACAAGGAATTAGAACCTAAAATTAAACAGGACTATCAATTGCCATTGGAGGGTTTCGCTTGACACATTTTTTTTTGTAGCCTACTGCCGGTTGTTGTTGGGATTAGCTCCGAGGCGAACAAGACAGCGAACAAATATGTTTATTGTGTGTGTGAGTGAGGAAGGTAATTTTGCCGTATGAGTGATCGCTCGAAAAGGACCGGGAGGCAATTGGTATTCTAGGTGACCAGAGGTATGAGAGACTTTAATGGCCATCAATGTGTTGAAGAACAGGAGTGGGAGGACAGGCCTTGAAACAGAGCAATTAACGTCAGTCATGGCATTATGAATACCAATAAAAAATGTTGCCAAGGTTCTCACATTCAATACAAAGAGTAAATGGTAAATTGTTTGAGAAACTGGGGTCAAGGTGAACTGTGATGGATATTCAGAATTTCTATGGCCATTTTTTAGCTTGGTTATCACCAGGTTAACTTGATCATCTAGTTCAATATGCAGTTAAGCCTGAAGTCCAGATTAAAATGCTTTGGTTCTGAAAACTTTTTAAAAGGTTTTGATTTCTCAGAGCATTTCTTGTAAAAATGATTATATCAAATCTCACATATACTGTTCTCTAGCTAATTACCCTATTTCCAGGTGATGGAAATATATATCTGTTTATATCGTACTTGTCTTTAAAAGCAACTAGGGGCATATTAACTAACACTTCCCACTCAGAATCAGCCCAGTTCAACTACTCTGCAGCCACTGCAAACCGAATCACTTTTAGTAGTAATTTAATGTTTCATCTTTTCATCTAAATTTTGTATACATTCGATTTGATATTTTATCTTTCATCTTTTAACATCTGAACATCCATGCTCTCAGTGGACAAAGCTCTTGAGGAAACAGACATTCCTGTGCATTATCTATCTTTCATAGCATTTAGCTGTAAAAATGTTAGGTTAAATTTTTAGTTACCTATAGGTTTTTTACAGCCGTTCCTGTGGAAACATTAAGCCTTGATACTTCATACCCAGCTCTCCTAACCTACAAACCCTCCCTTCACAACTAGGTGGACTATCTCTGCGCATACTAAACAAGCTCTCAGCTACTTTATTCGCTTGGTTGCATTTGTCACCCATTTTATTCAGCAAGACCTTTCTGTGCACTGGCGACAGCCTGATGTCTGTCTAATGTTCTTCCATCTTCCAGTGCACACAGAGTCCTGTGCGGACGATGGAGGCCCCCTGCCCAGGCCCCAGTGGGTTCAATCAGTGGATGAGTGCATTTTTATTCTTTTTAAAATTCTTTTGAATTGCTTAGCACATTCAGACAGTGCAGCTCATCTGCTGTTTTTAGCAAGCAGAAGTACATGACACTGCTAAAAATGAGCATGACCATCTACTTTTGGGTTACTTCAGAAAATGTGTCAGTCTGCTTGTCTGTTGGATAAAGTAAGGCAAGATGGTTCACAATCTGCACTAGAGATAATGAATGACAATGACGAGAAAGAAGCCTCGATAATTAGATGTGTGAGGTGTATTGAATTGGTTAATCTTTACACATGTTATGTACCAGAAACAAATTATTAACCAGTAGAGGACCATCCAGCAGGAGAAAGTGGAATACAACTACCTGATGATGCTTGGTTGTAAGGATGGGTCCAGTTACAATATATATAAAAGTATATAAGTATAGATACTCTTTTGATCCGTGAGGGAAATTTGTCTCTGTATTTTCCCATCTGTGAATTAGTGAAACACACACAGCACACAGTGAACACACAGTGAGGTTGTGCTAACCCAGAGCAGTGAGCTGCCTGCTACAGCGGCGCTCGGGGAAAAGTGAGGGGATAGGTGCCTTGCTCAAGGGCACTTCAGCTGTGGATGTGGGCATGGGAGAGCAGTGCTCAACCCTTTCCCCCGACCACATTTTTCCTACTGTTTGGGAACGAACCGGCAACCCTCTGGTTTCAAGCCCGAAGCCCTAACCAGTAGGCCACGGCTGCCCCGTGGGCACTGACGGGTTACATGCCTATGGCTTTCCAGACACTGGTCCCAAGGTCAGAATAATCAGCCAAGATTTGATGTAATTACATGCAGGTCCTTTTCTATCATTTCATTTCGAGTCAGTCCCTCAAGACCACCTGCTCCGATCAATTGCACAATGAAGCACTAACAATTTCACTTTGTTATTTGAGCTTATATTACATATGTGTGCCCCAATAGTAGACTATGTTAGACATTTTGACATCATTTACTTCACGACGTTTGAATGTATCACTTACAGTCGGCTGATTGAGGGATGGGGATGAGCTCAATGTTGGTTCGACTGGTTTAGTTTCTCATACTCGGCATATTCAGTTGTGTGGCGTGATAGTATAGTGCACAACATGCCAGGGCAGTTGTGGTCTGAGGGCTTCGGACTTGGAACCGGAGTGTTGCCGGTTCGATCCCCGTACCAGTGGGAACGGCTGAAGTGCCCTCTCTGCTCCCCGAGCGCTGCTGTAGCAAGGCAGCTCACTGCTCCGGGTTAGTGTGTGTTTCACCTCACTGAGTGTTCACTAATTCCAAGGTGGGATAAATGCAGTGATCAAATTCCTTGTATATGGCCTAGAAACCTGATAGCCTGGGTGCTAGCCGAACTTAGCCCCACCCACAACATTTGAGGCATAGGCATTGCTTCGTTGTGGAGCAACTATGTTCAAACCAGAGCTGGTCGGACCAATCAAATCGGGCTTTACAATTTGCGACAGCCTTCCCCAGCTGTTTATAACATGTTTGTAGCATATCGGTGTTCAACTGAATTATTTTTAAAAACGGAGGGGAAATATCAGTTTTTCCTAATAGCCTACCATACGTATCTCTTAGATTTCGCTAACAAGTGTTGTAGGAAATATTGACTGCACAATAACTTTTACAAAAGACCAGAAAACAATGCAAAGGCATTTGTGGAGAACAAGGATGGTTTGTGTGTTCTTCCTACATCTCACGTTAAGCTATTTCTCGCTTTTACAAAATCCAACCATAAAAAAACAAACAAATTATATTTATCTCCAAATACTGGCCAGCTATGGAACTCTGTGCACCCTCTTTACTAATATTGAGATGCTCATTGGCATAACCACAATTTGATAGGCTGGTGCATGCATTGATCTGCATTGGCACTTCAAAAGTTGAAAATGTTTCAACTTTTTGATGGAGGCAACCGATGACGTAAGCCCACGTAAAGTGTATGAGAAGCATCCGCCAAAGCGCTCAGCAGAAGGGTGTGAGGGGCAGCGTCAAAAGCATTCAGTGGAAGCATGTGAGGGGACAGAGTAACTGCTGAAATGAAGCGATCCTCACACCTCTCTCCTGGTTAAGCTGCTGAATATAATTACAGATATGACACCGCAGGAGACTCAGCCCATAGGAACAGCACCCTGCACTCTCACACTCTGCCAGCTGCATGATGACTACATAATGAATTGAGCGCAAGATGTTGCCGTCCCTGAGAACGTCAATGAGGAGAAAAATTTATGCTAAGCTAATGCCAAACAGATTTATTTGCCCAGACAGTGATGACCTGTCAATTAGTGACTCGAAGGTGTCAGATCTCACGGTTGTCAGAGTAACATGACAGTGTGGCACATAGTGTGCTTTGGTGTTTGCTCTCTCCGTGTTTAAACTAGATTATAAGTCCAAAGTCAACCAAAGCTTAATTAAAAACTTCACATTAGTGTACACTAAACAGTAATTACTACCCTCTCAAAGATTATTATCAGCAGGAACTTCTCATGGAACACACTGCTAGCTCGCCTTTGATGTGGGGGCCCACTGAGACTTAGTGTACCACAGTGGCAGAGAACCTCCTCACAGAAGTAGAAGTCCAGCAAACTCCCATCAGACCTAATTAGTCCAATAGTCACATAGAGAATCTCCACCCACTCTAAAGGCTTCATCTACTGTAGTAGGAAAGAAACCCAGTCGTATGTTACTCCATCAGCTGGGATAAATGAAGATAATCCTCAATAGCACATTTACAGGTTAATTGATGGGTTAACAACATCAATTGCAAGTATAAGTTTTTGCGAAATCCATCATATGTCATGAAAATATTTGCTGCTGATCTAAGAAAATGTACTGTGCTCCTGTTTTGACTATTGCTAACCAATGCAGACTGTTGCAACTGATCTAGAGTCAGTATCTTTCTCAGCACATGTGCGTCTCAGCGGCGTGCCAACGGAATGCATCATGTGTCAAAGACCACACGCCTAGTCTGTCTACTGACGTACCTGATTAAAAATGTGCCTCATTACGGAGATGCCCTGCAGCTCTTGACCGATGTGTGAGGGAAAATCGACTTGACACCAAACCCACACACACGCACACACACACACACACACACACACAGGCTGAAACTGATTAACACCCAAATGTGCTATTAAGTCGTTGCACAATGTAGGTGTACCTCCGGAGACGGGCATCTGCCATTATTTTCCGGATAAAAATATTAAGTTATTTTTATAACCTGTGCAGTATGACGTCGGCTGGTGCTGAACACAATCCCAATAATGAAGAAGAAACACTTCAGATTCTGTAGGTCACATCGATTCTATTCTCTTTAACAGTCTTTATGGAATTCATTTAGCCAGTATATTTCTTGAATATGTGTATTGAGTGGAGCATGAAGAAGAATCCACAGAGGAGCTGATGTAGTAAGCACAAAATGGCCGCATCAATACAGCGCGATGAGGTCTGGCACTGGGAGTCTATTCAAACTCCATCAAAAAGGTATTAATGTTCGCGGACGTCTCACAGCTGTGGGGGAAAGATAAGAGAGAGATATGGGGCGCCATTAGGAGGAAGGGGAGGAGCAGTCATTAACATAACAAACGAGTCTCAGAGTCTCTCTCCGCTTCACCCCTGGCTTGTGGGCTTGGGCAAGCGCTATACACACAACGCCAGGGCCAATGTGTTCAGGCCACGCCAGCCAGGAAGAACAGTGCTAACAGCTGGGGAGGAGTAGGGGGCCATCAGGTAGCCATTTCTCTGCTGTCACGCCGAAAAACACAAAAGGGCGCGGAAGGATCTAGAAACAGCTGTTAGGAATGAGTGGGTGGGTGGGCAGGCTCGTGGCCGGGCAGTGATGCAGATCATTGCTGCTTTCTTTTTGGTGTCCTTCTGTAGCGGATGCCAGCTAGCTTAGCTGTGCGTGTGTAAACCTCACTCCCCGACGCCTCAAGAGTGCTACCCTAGTAGCTTTTAGCTCGATTGTCAGCACGCTTGGCTCCCAATCCGAGGTGCGGCTGTTTCGCGGGTTCGAGTCCGTTCGTGTACAGGGCTGAATTGTACAGGTTCAACACAATGCAGGTTACCCTTTCTGGCATCCCCTCTGACTGTCTGTCTCTCTCTCTCTCTCTCTCTCTCTCTCTATCCTTCCTTCTGTCTCCTTCTTTCTGCCCTCCTTCCTCCTCCTTTCTGCGGCTCACCTTGAGATCCAGTCTGCCTCCACATCGTCACCCCGGCAAATGAGTTTTCCAGGATATTGTCTCCGGTGAGGGAAGAAGCCTTCTGTTATGTGCTGTGTGTGTGTTGTGTGTGGTGTGTTGTCTGGGCGAGAAATCACCTCTCTCCACCCCCCTCCTCCACACACACACACACACACACACACACACATACACACAGTTATTGGATTGGAGGGAGCGCGTTGTCTTTCATGGCCCACTGTGCACCATCTGTTGCCGCCACCAGGGTATCGGAGCCCACCTCCAGTCTGACTCCTGGTTCGTCTGCGATATCTCCGAGACTCGAAAAATGCGTCAGTCGTAGAGTAGGCTCTTCCTACCTCTGGTGCCAAGGACACAGCAGGGAAGAAGAAGAAGCAGTCTTTAGTTACAGAACAAGAGAAAGAAAATATAATTTTGCATTGTGAAGTAACTTTATTCGCTTGCTAGTTCAGCAGCCGGGAATTTATTTACACTTTTTTTTTATTGTGAAATAATTCCCTCTGAGTTGTGTGTAACGGCACCTCTACGTGCCACATGGTTAACTCCGCATGTATTCTCATTTGCTGTGAAACAGATGGAGCGCTGAACTTCCATCAGGCAATTTGCCAACGAGCGCCAAAAGATTTTTTCGGCAGTCAAATCGCCACTTTTAATCTTGCCCTCGTTCCGTCTCTCTCTCTGTCTCTCTGACGATCTGGCCACATCAGGGGCGTTCTCATCCAAAAGGCTACCAGCTGTTTACAGGTTATGGAGTCAATGTGAAGATTATCTCCACGCGAGCTTCAATAACGGATGATTCCCGAGGAACGGTGGTGTGGAGGATGGCGTCTTGGTGAGACCAATCTGTGCTCCTAATGAAAGGAGCAGTACAATCAGAGCGACGGGACCGTAAACAGCCATAATGGAATTCAGTTAATATTCCCCCTTTAGGACGTGTCACGGTGAGACTCCTGCACTCGCTTTGACATTGAGTCAGATTTCATGGCTCCCGGTGCTGTTTGGTATGGCGAGCTGTAGCGCAAATATCTAACAAATGAACTCCCCTGTCACAGCAGAATGTAGCCCCTGTGTGCTGAGTTCTGTGAAACAACATCCAGGGGACACATCTGACAGAAGAGCAAGCCACTCCACGGTGGACAGCATGGCATAAATAACCCCCCAACATACTGGGCAACAACATGACTAAAAAAAAAATCATTCTAAAATGCAATTTTGACAGTCCGTGGATTTGAGGCTCTGACACAGGTGAAATGCAGGAGAGGAAGATATGGGAGGAGGGGTAGAAGAGAGGAAAGGAGGAAGAAGAAAAGAAACGAAATGGGAAGAAGGAGTGATAAGGAGAGAGGGACAGAGAGGACAGCTTTGCAGTAGGTAAGGCGACGGGGGAGGTGGACGGATTATGGGATGGAGAATCGTAGATGGAGGAGGGGGTCTTCTGGTACACTGCCATTTTAGGTGAAGGCAGCGAAGACGATTAATGAATAGAGCACTGAAGAGGCCCCTCCATGTCTCCAAGCAATGGGCAATGTAGGCCGTAGCCATGATGTCAACATGGGGGGGGGACCAAATCTGTGGTGCGGTCTGAATTTCAATAACAGAATTTCAATACATTTCCTGCCATGCAAAAAATCACAAACAAGTCATTAGTTAAGTCAGTCAATTGACCGATCCCAAGCCCCGCCCCCTTTTACTATGTCACAATGAGGACTTCGGAGGACCTTGGTCAACCTCGGTCAATTTTGAATTTTCTAGTGTCCATTCTGTATGACAATACGCCGGTGAATGCTATAATGCTTCTTTTGCGAATAGACTAAGTAACTAAATAACTAAAGAGCTCAAAAAGGTTAAAATATATGCCTGGGTACTTGTAGAAGTGACATCCGATATCCTGACCGTGTGAAACGCTACCACACACAGGCCTAACTTTGCATAACTTTGGATAGGCTGCTACTTTTCAGTAAATAAATCTGAGTGTGTACGAAAATGTTCCCTGTATTTGTGTTCATAACTACACACAAAAACATAACTAAACCTGGTTTCCACTGTTAAAACGACAACATAAACTTCCGCAAAAAATTATACCTACCTTGCAGGAACTGAACTCGCACACTCATACTCATACTTAATCACGTATCGCCTTACACACAACAAGAATACTTTCAGCTTTTAGGCACAGGCTGCCTTGCCATGTTTAACTTGGGATAGAAGACTGTTCAAAGAAATAAGCTAACGATCATTTTTTCAACAAACGCAATATCCTACTGCGATGCATTATTGATGGCTGAACGAGAGATAGTCTTCTAAAGATCAAATCATGTGCCAATTCAAAACTAGGCTTTGCTGTATAGGCTATGCAGTCTCGAAATCGCCAAAGGCCTACTACATTGCCCACATTTAGCCTAATCGGGCACTGATGAAGTCTTATGCAAAGACAAATCATGTCTGCAATTGCTCTTGATAGCGTCTGCCTGCCATGCAGATATGTCGTGCGTGGTAGGTTTAAACTCGGATAGATCTAGTGGTTTCTTTTCAATACACTTGTATCATGTTTATTTGAACTCTTCCTTCTAAAGCAGCCATTCAAAATAATAAGTAGGCTATCGGCCTACCAAAGCGAAGCTATCTCTCCACCTCCCCAACATGAGCTGCTTATAGGCTAGCCACTCTCCCAAGTTGCGTGGGAACTTGGATCTGCAGCACTTCGTCCCGTCTTCAATTAATCCTTGAAATATGGTTAGATTTTGTTATGGCACGTCAACACCATATGTTTGTACAGACCTGTTTATTGAATCAGAGTCACATCTGCAGCAAATAAGGTAAACTACCTGCTCGTGATAACGTGCTAATTGTTTATATCCAGTTAACATGCATCCCATTAAGATCCGTAACACCGGATTGGTTTGTCCTTGATTTGTGGTGTTCCACCTTGTTGATAACAGAATGAATGTGTCCTTCCGCATACTGAAGGCCTTTCTGGCCTCTGTTTTTTGAATATATCAATATTACTTGACGCCCAGAAATCCAGCATACACTGTTACACTAGGCTAAATGGGGGTGCTGCGTCCCCACGTTGAACACGCGTTCTCACACACTTTCCTGCAAACTTGTCCGACTTAGCAACAGTAACTATGGGACTGACAATGGGAGGTGGGGCTTGGGATCGGTCAATTAGGATATACCAAACTTTTGACGGACATAGGCACGGATGGATTATGAACTCCTGGGCATAGATGCAAAAAAACCCTCGCCAGTTAAGATAGGGGGGCCCGGGGGCATACTCCCCCGGAAGATTTAACTAATTGAGAGCAGTGGGAGTTAAGAGTGGCTCAAACATCACGGCATAGGAGGTACAGTTCCCTAGCGGTCATGTCCGGGTCACTCTGGTCAAGGAGGGCCTGAACATCTTCCCTTTGTTCTTCGCTCACCGGACAGTCAATGTGAGGAACCACCATCACTCCTTCTGCCTCACCATTGTGGTCCATGGCAACATCCCAGTCGATGTCTGGCTCCTCAATGTCCTAGAAGAGAAGCAGAATTTTACAGGCTGATAGTCTATCCTTCCAGAATAGGCATCTGACATAATAGTACTTGTTTGCATAGAACAAACCAAACCTACGATCAATTAATGTGTTTTTTCTAATTTAACAAACAGAATATGCACGTTAACCTACAATAGTTCAGTTAGCCTAATAACCTAATATTAGGCTAATCCAGCCAGACAAGGAGCTAACTAAAGTTAACGTTAGCTATTCGCTAGCGTTAGCTACAGTTAACATTACAGACTAAGTAATAACGTTCTAGACTACAGCTAATGTTGATGTTAAGCTACACTAACATATTTCTCAGAAATGTTTCTTTCTCTAATTTAACAAACAGAATATGCATGTTTACCTTACAATAGTTCAGTTAGCCTAATGACCATCTAATTGTTGCCAGCAGCCAGCCAGACATGGAGACATTACAGACTAAGTAATAACGTTAGACTATACAAAGAAGACGAATGTTGAAGTTAAGCTACACTAACATATTTCTCAGAAACATACTCAGATGAAATTTTACACAAGCCACAGTTTTTCGGTCATCACAAATGCCCGAATTCAGCCACGGAATTCTTACCTGAAGAAACCTCTGCCCACTGCCAGATGCCGTTGTTGTCTGTCTCGAAGATTCATCTCTGGTTGTCTTCTTCGACTGAGGAGGGCTGTCAATCAAATTTTACTCTTCACGGCCAATCACAGCAGAGCTAGTACCAAACCTGGTTACCGCCCCCAAGTAGAGCAGAAATTCACTTTGCGCGAGCAGAAATCAACTTCGAGAGAGCTGAGTGATTTTCGAGTGAGCGCTGGTCAGATTCCTCCTCGCTCGGGGAGCAGTTTCCTCTGAGTGCGTGCGCGCAGAGAGTATTTGCGCGCTCGCAGTGAATATTTACGAGTGTGAAATAATATAATACGCCCGTATGCATGTTTTATCGCTCGAGTACTTTATGCCACTTTTCTATTGCCATAGTAAAACGGCCCCGACGCTAGGCGGAGGGCCGTTTAAACCTCGTAAGTGCATTAACTTCTGTGAACGGACCACCGTGTCGTCCATTATCCCGCTTATTCCACTGTTGCCACTTGCGTTGTGTTCATTTCCTGTTACAATTTAAACGTTTTAATAGCTAAAACTTGTCTTGTTTGTAGAACTACTTTCTTCCAACACATATCAACTAATTTCTTAACTTGCAGTACAAACTGCCGTTACTAGTTCTAAATGGATGGTTGCTATGGCCAAAGGCCAGTCGTTAGTTCTGTCTCTCCGGTTGTCAAGCGGGCGTATCCCAAGATTCTGATGAACTTTAGCTTGTAAACATCGCTATTTTACTTAGCCTGCTGCCATCCATCTAGCTAAAAGCCACCTCCGTCATATGCTAGGCCTACAATGTTGCCATTTTACAGCTGAGATGCAACGTGACAGCAACGTGACAACTGAGATGCAACGTGACAGTTCATTTTAAACTTCACAAGTTTGGCGAATTAATATAGCCTACAAGTGTGATACGGCCCACAAAATGGATCTTCTTCATAGGTGTGCAAAGAACATACGGTTAATGGTCGTTCTAAATTACGTAGGACAATGGGAAATTCAACCAAGCAGTGGAATAACTTGAGAATAAAACATTGTTACATTTGTACCACTATTACAATTGTACCAGTTCTCCCCTACGCATTAGGCCTACCAACGAGAGTCTAACCTCCGTGTTTTTTTCTCTTGAAATGGAGAAAACGCTTTTATAGATTTAAGCATTCTTCTGAGAGATTATGTTGAGAAATATAACTTGTAAATCAGGTAGGCCCTACGGACATGTTCAGTGTGAGAAGACGTGCTGAAGGTGGGCTGAGCTTAACGTTGCGCACCACTCCACATTAAGCCCAGCCCCGATCTGCAAGCTGCAGCCAGGGGCTTCTCTCTCCCCTGGAGTTGAGCCTGTCACTTATCAGCCAATCAAAAATAACGAGAGGGGCTACACAATAGCCAAACAGAAAATAGCACTATTGTATCTGGGTAAGATTTAACGCAACAACCAATGAAAAAATGCGTATCCTGGAATTGTTGAACGTGAATTATTGAACGCGAACCTGTTACCTACTTCTTCCCAGTTTCGTTCACCTTGAAGCTTCGAGCATCATTGTTCATGGTTTCAGCACAGTGTAAGTCATCTTTTAATGTTACAACAAATCCACAACTTGTTTGACACAAACAATGACAACGTGACTGCTGCTAGAGAATGTTTCCCAGACAATTAGCATCAGTTGTTCATGACTGTCTGTAACTTAGCCAACAGTTTCACAGCCTGTTCATTGACAACACTTGCTCAGAACAAGTAGCCTATGACTAGTCATAGCCTACTTTCGTTCACACGATGACTGACATATTGTCACATTCTAAACATCTCTAACTCCAAATAGGCTTAATCATTTTATTAGCACTACACAAATTAAAGTGTATTGCATAGCCTATTGTTATAAGTCACTTTTAAAATCATGTCATATTATATAATTATATCCTGGCCATGGATGCATTAATCATTGCATCTGTATTCAAAAATGTCGGGTAAAAAGCAATTAAGCATCCTCTCATTCACCCTGAGAGGAAAGCCCCCTAAAAGGTCCAGGTTAGTGGATGCTCAGAGGTGGTGAAAAGGCCCATTATTGAATTGTCAGTGTCATGTGTCAAATCTTTTCTTTTGCAAATCTGAGCAATTATAAATTATACTTTTGCCCCATTTTGACTTAGGAGGGCATTGCTCCTACATACTGTAGCCAATAATCAAATGCCTGCTCTCTTTTGGAAAGCTGAGACACTGTTGGAAAACAATTAGAATAACTGTGTGATGTAGCCTACTGTCACAAAGTTACAAAGGCTAGATTATTATTTTCTTTTTCTACTGGATAACAAGCATCTTTGAACTGACCACATTTCAGCCCTCTAGGTCTTGACTTGATATGATTTGAGTCCTAGCATTAGGATGCATTAGGATCAATATAAAATGACAACATGAGTACTTTAGACCATTATTTGCCAAGATATGCTCATGCATTTTGTAAAATGCCCTATGAAAACTCCCCATAGAACTTTGAGTTATCCAAAATGCATACTGGCAATCAAATGCTTACTGCATATAAACCCATTATAAGCATAATCTTGGCCTCAAATGAAAGGTAATACTCTGAAGTTTCATGCTTGCATTTGGATTGTAGGCTACTTCAGGTTCTGATATAACTACACTAAATATGAATAATTACAAAAAATACAAATCTTTACAATTTCTATTTCAATTCAATTGGTGTGTATAAGATGGGCTATATTTCTGCACAACTAATATTGGATCAACTGTTAACCGACCAGGGGCTGGTGTATGCTAGCTGGTGATGCTAGTTGCGCGTGTAAATCCTCACACCCCTAACCTTAAGAACGGCTCTAACCGCTGAGTTGGAAGCTTGGGCTTTTAGCTCAGTGGTTAGAGTGCTCGACTCCCATGCCGGTGTGTTGAGGTGGCGGGTTCGAGGACCGTGAGTGGTGGACGAAACAACCTCTGTTACTGGAACATCTGAAGGCATATTAATAACAGCAACAAAAAGTTGTAGTATTATTAATGAAACACCCCCATTCTCGCAACCCGTCTAACCAGCCACCCCTTTAACCCCCGGACGGGGGGAATTGTCGACGGGGAATGTCACTCTTGCCTGTCCTCAAAACTTGAGAGCCCTGCCAACTTCATTTGCCATTTAAGTGACACCTGTGGTCCTCCATAGTTAAGATACTCTCTAGCCGGTAACGAGAACTCTGGAGCACTCATAGATCTACGAGTGTTTTCACAACTTTCTTAAGCTACGATGGTTTCGGGAAACAGTCGGCAAATCTTAAGACGTTCGTAAGAGGGACTTTACGAGGCTCTTAGGCTTAAGATGCTTTCGGGAAACTGGGCCCTGATGTCTCCGACGATGGAGAGAGGGTCTCTTCCAGCAGAGGGAGAGAACCAAGGTGCCTTTACCCTCTCATGCTCGTGTCCTGACAATTCCGCAACCAATTCCCAGTCAGACGCAGAATTGAAATGAATGGTGTTATCCACAGCAAATGATTTTGTGTAATCACGACAGTGAAAAGCAAGATAAAAGCCTCTAATTACATGGCCAAAACCAGAGCTGACCAGATCCTAATTACCCACTGCTTCGAAACAAAGGTGACTACGCATCAGAGGTGAGAACGAGCGTTGTGTGTCATTAATACCCATTAAATTATCTGGGCACCAAAATGTGGCCATTAATTTCAATAGAGTCTCTAATTAAACAACGGAGGTAATTTTAATACAGACAAACGCAGCATGGGTACAAAGTCGCTTTGGATGCGAGCGATGCAACTTTTTATCGCGGATAAAAGCTCATTAAGATGCTCTGTTTAGTCTTGTGTGTGTGTGTGTGTGTGTGTGTCATTGTTCAGATCAGGATTTTCGGAGCAGGTCGACATGCACAAGTCAATGAGGTCTATTAATAGCCCCAAGGCTTGGCAGAATACATTAGAAACACTTCAGTTTGTCAGACCGAAGACACGTTTCAGTCTGCAAGCCTTCGCCGGCAATCAATCCCCCATCTCTTAAAGACAGCCGGCAGGGACTGGTGAAAGGGCAGAAGATATCAGATCTTAATGCAATTAAGGTGGGCAAGAGAAGATCTGTAAATTTGTATGTGAAGAAAGACACGTTTTGACATACAATCAAAAACCTCTATGCTCTATGTTCTGACATCCACTCAAATGAGCATGCCAAAATAGACGTACAGGTGCGTTCAAGACAACTCAAATTGCACACATGTAATCCCTTTAAGCCTAAGTAACATTACAGAGATATTACTACAGAAATTTATATTAATATCCAATCAAACAAAATGACGTGGCAGTTGGGAGAAAAATAACAGGCAAACAAATCAACATGATAGAACGATTCAATTGTGTTGTTCAAACTCTCTGGAAGACGAGGAAAAAAGTGATACTAATGACTTTGACTCCCCACAGCTGAAGTTGAACTGGTGTTAAAGCAAAGAATCAGCAGAGATTGTCTTAATTGAACTCATAAACAAGGTGGGTTGCTTAACCGGCAGGAATTATTCATGTGTGGGAACAAGAAACCTTTCTGCAGTCCCGTGTTCAAGTCAAGTCGGCACATTTTAAGATTAAAGATCTTGTCGGGGGAGACTTTTATTAAACAATTTATTTTAAAAGCTCTAAGAAGTCTTGGAGTCAGAGAAGACCTTGACATGTTTAGGCTACAGAAGTCTTCCCCCCCCCCCCCCCCCTGCATCTAGATTAATCTCTTTTCCCTGATAAGACAGAGATGAAAACTCCTGCCCTGCATATTAATCACATCCACCCTGAGCCCATCTTGAGTGATCACACTTTGGGTCTTGCTTCTTCTAAAGATATGCAGGCACTGAGCCTAGGAAAGGAGAGAGGGGTGTAACTGAATGGGAACGAGGGGAAAAAGAAAGAAAGAGAGAGAGATGGAGAGAGAGAGAGAACAGCAGGAATGAAATCACCCTCCTATTGACAGCCCGGTCTCTCAGTCAGGTCAAAGTGGCATCACTCTCAAAGCTGATCTATAACGTCAGGCTTGGGGCTTCAATGCTCCATTACAGTTTCATAGATCATGCTTTTAGCAGGCCGTCAGTTTGAGTGGGGCTGCATTGAGCTGACATCACACTGATGCCCTACCATTGTTGAGTAGAACTAGAACATGGGAAAGTGTTTGGGGGAGAAAAAAATCCCATTCCAGGACCTGTCTTCTTCAATACTTCATTGTGTAATGCAAAAGCCATTCTGAACATGCAGGACAGCGCTACTAACTACAACTGGTCCAGGAACAGCTCTAGGGGGAGTGAGTGGTGAAGGGTGGGGCCTCAGACAGTCAGCCAATCCGAGGCTAACTTCATTGATTGTGAAACACCGAAAAATCTTGGTGCAAGATTGTTTTAACAGTTTGACACATTGTCATGCCAAGTGTGTCAGCATACCATACCCAAAAGATCTAGGCCTTTTCGCAGACCACTTGGGAGAGATAGACAGATGAGCCCAGTATGTTACCACAGGGTGATGGTAATGCAGTGGCTAAGGAGCCGGGCTAGCATGCAGTAGCGAGTAAAAGTTGTGGGTTTGATTCCCAGATGCCATTGTTGTGTCATTGGGCAAGGCACTTAACCATGAGTTGCTCCAGGGAGCAATGGACTATTCGTTTGTCTCTCATGACGTCACTGTAGATATGCGCCGCCATTTTTCTGACCAATTTCTGACTGACACCACTGTCTGTGATTGACACCTAGAGGAACTTTGATACTACTGCCTTCAGTGTTTCTCTCGTCAAAACCGTGATTCAGAAGAGGGATAGATTCGTCAGTATGCCCTCAATATGCTGTGCAGTTGGCTGTAGCAACAACAGAAAGAACAACCCTGAGATTTATTTTTATTCAATACCAAAAGACCCCGAAAGATGGAACAGCTGGCTGGCGGCTATAAAGCGGGACAAATGGACACCTACATCACACTCTGTGTTGTGTAGTGAACACTTCGTTTCCGGGAAGTTTTTCCCTTTTATTTGTAGCGACATTTATATGGTGTTTGGCAGAAATATATATCCGTTTGTTTGTTGTAAATTGATTGCGTGGTTTCGTATGTTTTCCCAGCAAGTTGGAAGGCTAGTAGTGAACGTTAGCTAGCTAGCTGCTAGCTGTTTACCTCAGCTCTGGAACAAGCGCTTACGGGAGCTATATGTTGTTATGCGGATAACACCCACGTAAATCGGTGATAATCATTGACCAGATTTTACCGTGGGAATAAACATAGTCTCATATGTTGTCTCTGTCCATCATGTATGCTTGTTATGCATTGCGCCCACCTTGGCTTATTTTTAACCACCTGTTAAGCACAGATTTTTATTAAATGCTTACCTATAAGGCTAACTTAATGGTGTATCCAGTTTGGTATGTCATCTTGTCAGTATGTAATGTTCAGTATGTAATGTTAACTATATCAGTGGAATTTGGTCAGGTTTGATAGTACCTCAACCTCACACGTTTTGTTTTTGTTTTGAATCTTAGGAAGGAAAGATAACAACCCCTTCAGCCCTGACTATGTGCCCAGCCTGTTTGCCCACACCTCTGAGAGCAAGAGGCAGAGGCAGATCTATGTCAGCAGCAGGTTTGAGAAGACGCAGCTCATGAAGCGTAAAAAAAGGGAGCGCGATGACCATGAACCTGCTAAAAAAAGGGAGCGCGATGACCATGAACCTGCTAAACAAAGGGAGCGTGATGACCATGAACTTGCTGCTTCTACCACCTTTGAGACTGATGCAGAGGAACTGGTCACCACAGTGGAGGAGCACAACTACTGTGTTGAAGCCCCTGACATCGTTGAACCATGCTCAAATGCAGCCTGCTGATCCACCCTTTCTCTGTTGACTGATGAGTGTGCGCGACTCCGAGCAGAGATTCAACAGTTGAAGACCAGAGTTGTGAGCATTACATCAGGAGGTATTCAAGGGAAATGACAGTATGGTGCAAGAACTTACTAGCCTCCCCAGCTATGCAAAATTACTTGTGGTGTTCAACTTCTTGGTGGGATTTTTGAATGCTGAACCAAAGATGTCTCCTTTTCAGTGTTTTGTTTTGACCCTTATGCGATTGAAACTTAATTTACCCCTATTCTTCTTTGTTTATTTGTTTGGTGTATCCAAGTCAACTGTTGCAAGAATTTTTAATAATACATTAGATGTTATGTATGTTAGACTGTCCCCACTTATCTTATGGCCAAAAAGCGACCAAATTCAGATGAGCCTACCAATGTGTTTCAGAGAACGTTTTAAAAATTGTACTTCGATTATAGATTGTTTTGAGATATTCATAGAGAAGCCAACTAACTTGAGAAGTAGAATCGCAGTACAAACACCACAACACAGCAAAGTACCTCATTTCAATCACACCACAGGGCGTTATCTCCTTTGTGTCAAAGGGCTGGGGGGGACGGACAAGTGACAAACACATCACTGAAAATTGCGGCTACTGCGTCTCCTGGTGATCTTGTCCTTGCTGATAGAGGTTTCAATGTGAAGGACACTTTTGGCCTGTATCATGCCCAATTAAAACTTCCTGCTTTTACAAAAGGCAAAAAACAGATGCACCCACTGGAGCTTGAATCCACAAGGGGACTTGCTTCAGTGCGCATACATGTGGAGAGGGTGATTGGCCTGGTGAGGAACAAATATACCATCTTACAGTCCACCATCCCCCTGACCCTCTGCCAAGCAGCTCAAGGACAGTCTACCTCTCTTGACAAGATAGTCACTGTATGCTGTGCTCTTAGCAATGTTTGTCCAGTTGTTGTTCCCACAGAATAGAAAGAAAAAAAAAAATTCTACCCCTTACATTTGGTTGGTCTTCTTGGTTCTGTTAGTAATTACGCAATTAATCTTGGTGTTCTAATTTGCATTTAGGGATGTAAGTAATAGATCATTTGTCACATGACCACAAATACACACATCACAGTCAGAAAATGATGGGCAATGAAAATTATTTAATAAATAAATAACAATGAATTAACTTACATTTGTAAATTACATGTACAAATTTCATTTATTTTTTGTTTGTTTTTTACACTCCACACACATCCAACGCTTTGGCACCCTGGTAAGCTTCAAACACGACCTATGGAAGTGTTTTCGTTGGCAAGTCTTAGCCATGCATGAGAGGATGTCTGCTGGATTGGCTTTCCACAATAGCACCCCTCTGGTGCCAGGTCAGCAGTAGCAGTTGAGGAGAGGCGTGGCACTGTGAACCATTTACCAGGCAGTATGCCTGTTCTGATGAATTCCTCCACACTCAAGTATACCTGAACTTTCATCAAACAAGATTCGCTGTGTGAACAGTTCTTGTAGTGTCCACACCACGAAATCAGCGTACATGACCTCGGCTACACGCATTTGGGCCTGAACTTGAAACATGTAACTGTGATCTCGCCTGAGGGTCATTGTACCTTCTGCAATCTCTGTAAGGCAGAAGCGTGGGTCTCCGGCACATTCCTTAAGAGTGCGGCCATTAGCAGTGAACGGGCATTTTATTTCAAGCACGCCCATCCCATGGCACTTACATGTCACCACACCATCTGGCGATTCTCCAATCCACGGTAGGTCAGGGTTGATCATGAGTCCTGATGCTGTTATGTGGAAGTCTATATGGAGATCTTGCAAGGCCTTCCAGTATGACTCCCTCGCAGTGTCTTCGTTTTGCAGACCCCATCTGATGGAAACAAAAGTCAGAATAGTCAGAGCTATAATATTTTGAAGTTTATTTTTAAATTGTAAGTTTGGTGTAAATTGACCCATAGACCTGTTTTATAAGCTCACCAATGTGTAACATTGGCCTACGTTGCCCCAAATTGCCTCATTCTTTTCCCTATGGGCTGCATGTGGTGAACAACGGGCCTATGGGTCAATTTACACCAGACTTACACTTTAAGGAAGATATTTCACCCATACCCAGTAAGCCCTTACCAAGGAATTCCATTGCTAATGTGTTTGTAAAGGTGTGTAGTAACACACTTTAATGAAATATTTGAAAACATGCCCAATCCTGCCCCTCATTTTGTTACCTATGCACATTACATTGAGTATTGATACACCCTATTTATATTTATTATGGAGCTTGCCTCATGTCATATTATTAGATCACATCATGAGAATGTATGCTTTCATAAAATATATGGTTTGGATTTTCCTATCTTTCCTTTACTAATAATGATGGTGTCACATACATATTGTTTCTGAGGTAAATGTAAAGAAGTAAGGCCCTTTCCTAGCCCCCATTTATGCACAAATGGGCTGAGAAACCAACACAATTCCACAGCATCTTTTACATTCAGTAACCATATGCATGTGACAATAAAATATTTGTATTCTTGTATTCATGACTGAATAGATAGAAAATGTAACATGTCCTGCTCCTAAAACTATACCTGGTTGCTTCTGTGGAAAAGTGAGAAGACCGTGGATAGCAAATTCTCTTAATCAGAGAAGGAGAGTTCTTTGTGCTGGCTGCCTCATAAAAAGCTGATGCTGTAACTCATCCTGCTCTGTGATCAAACCACCATCTTGACTTCCTCTGTTCCCTTGTCTTCTCCTCAACTAACATACACTTAAAAAATTGGACTATTAAATAAAGAATAATAATTCCTTAATTTCTGATTTCATAATGTTACAACTGCAAGGATGCCACAATTCCTCTCTTATGCTAACACAGGACTTTATTTTGTAATAATATTACCTTACCTGCTCCGGTGTGAGATGTAGCTCCTCAAATATTTTAGCACCTTCCTCCAGCAGTGTGGGCAAATCCAATTGAAGTCTGGTGCTTGAGTACAGACAGGTGAGCAGTGGTGGCATGTCCAGCTGTGCAGTCTTTGGCATATATGTCCTGCCACGGAAGGCTGTCTCAACCAGCACATTTAGTTCCGGTGGAGCGTCAGCAACTGCATTTTCCATATAATATATTCTGCTCCTTTCTTGTTCACTCTGACACTAAACATCTTATTTATGCCCAAAAGTCCAACTCTTTATTCAACTTCAACACACACATAAACCCCTTCAGCATTTTAACATGCTAATTCACTTGCTGTAACACCCAAATGGATCTGTGTAAACAGGCACACGCTAAAACAATGCAGGTGGTGGTCAATCAGAAATGTTTGTGCTGGGCGAAAAGCTTTCCAGGAAGTGTGTGGCATGTAGCCAATTCCAGGGGGACTGTAATCAATTCATATCTGTAAATTGCTTTGGATAAAAGTGTCAGCCAAATATGTCAAAAGAAACCACGGTAACCACAATTGAGATAGAGATGCATATTTCAATCACAAAAAGGATTCTCCATATCGTGCAATGACCTTCAAATGTATAGTGAACACTTTATCAAGGTGTATAAAGAGGAAAAACATTCTGAGAAAAAAGCTCTAGCTTAACAGAAAAAACAACCAACAGCCTTGGACATCTACTCATATATACACACTGATTTGTATGGGTGAGCTGCTTAGCTGTGCTAGTTTCAGTTTACACAAAGCCCCAAGAGACTTTCTCCACTGCATATACTGTGTCCACTGCCAAGGAGATGTGACTAGGTCAGGGTTGGGTTAGTCTTTAAACACAGCTAAGTACACAGAGCTGCACTTTCCTCGTTCTCCTTTTATTTTTTGTTTATTTTTGTCATCTTCTGAGATTGTGAGAATGTGATCTATTATTGTGTTAAATGTTTCAAATGTAAAGCCCTTTGAGCTGCATTCTGTGCATGAAAGGTGCTATACAAATAAAGCTTATTATTATATTATTATTATTATGATTATTTTTATTATCATCCACACCACACTATTGATTTAATTCATTTGTGTTTATATTCGGTATTTCCTTTAGTTTCTTCCTGTTTCTGTTTTAGTCTAACATTACTTGGGTGCACACAGGTTATGTTGACTTTAGTTATTTTCATATCACATTTGTTGTTAGGCCTACGCTTGCATTCTTGTATGATTTATTTTTCAGTTTCATGTGCAGGTTGTGCATTGGGGCGTGTTCCCTGTTTTGTTGCTTATGTGGAGGGTACCTTGGCTGTTCCATCACCCTTAATGAGCAGAGCTTGATTGTTGAAGCCTGATTGGCTATTAACTGAACATTTGTTGTAATTAAATCCTCGTGTTTTCTTTGGTGTGGGCCATGTGAGTATCTGTCTGGCATTGATGTGAATGTCTGGTTGTGTGGTGCTTAATTTAATTTAGGTCATTACGTGACTCACTGTGTATTGCTTTGTTTGGGGTTTGTTTGTTGAATTTAAGTTGAACTTTATTTTGTTATTAATTGTTTATGTACAGTCCCAAAAAGCAAAGTCAGCTAATATCGGACCACCCGCAGCTTTCATTCAACTTGTTGTGAGTATTATGAAATGTCACGTTATTACAATTAAGGAAAAGGTGTAACTGAATAAGGCCCCGTTTACACGTACATGGAGATTTTGGAAAACTTGCACATTTGCATAGTAGAGATTTTGGAAAACTTCAGTTGCATGTTTGCATGTAAACTGGCACAAACGGAGGTTTAGGCAGCCAACGTCACAGTATGCACCAGAATTTGCACCTGCACCGAAAGTGCAACCTATGTTTACATTTTCATTTGGCTATGGTGATCATGGATGCATTCAGAGTAGAAGTCACATTTATGTTGGTGACTCATCTGTTTGCATTTGCAAATACAGTTTAAAAGAGAAAGAGGAAGTGTTGCTGTTGCTATTTTCGGGATTCTGATTGGCTAACGCTGGCTTGATCTTCTCATTACACTGCCACCAACAGGTTACAAGGATACAAGGAAGTTTATTGTCACATGCATATAGTTACTGGAAGTAAGAAATGCAGTGAAATTATGTCTGGTGTCAGCCTATTTGTGCATTTATGGGGGGGGGGGGGGGGAAAGAGGGGTTTAGTAGATTAAGTGGCAAGGGCTGCATAAGAAAGGCTAGGCAATCAAGGACATGGGTAGATATAGATGGAGGAGAAATAAAAAATAATAAATAAAAAGTTCTATGGAGATGTGCAAAAGTTGGAGAAAGTCAGATGTGTGTGTGTTTTGACGTGTGATGAAATAAGAAAATAAAATATAGCTGCAAGTAGCAATGAGGGGGCCAAGCAGATAGGCCGGAGTAACCATGGCAACGAAATGCTGTTAGCTCAATGCTGCAATCAGACGTATGGCCATAAGCTGTCAAAGCAAGTTTCACATCTAGCACGTCAAAAGTTACAAGGGAAAATGCATTTTTGCTAATTGCAGTGACCCTAGAGGTCAAAGGTCACCAAATTTCTTGAGGGTCCTCCTGATGAGGTCATGAGTCAATGTACCAAGTTTGGTTTTGATACATGCAAGGGTTGCTGAGATATGAGCTCACTTCCTGTTTGGCGGCTTTGCCGCAAATTTTGATTGGCTTTTACAGGCGAACGGTAATACAAAAAGTGTAGAAGACAAAAAGTGATAACTTTTGTGAGGCTTGGTCTGAAGATGATCTGTGTCAAATTTGGTGGGAATCAGAGAAAGTATGTGACCCCTGACATTTTAAGTGTTTTTGATGAAATGTGCGTTGAACTCGGCTTGGTCCAAGGATTCCAACAATACCTGACTTTTGAAAATCGGACCAACAGGTCAAAAGTTACATGCATGAACGCACGTCCAACTTTGGCCTGATGGTGGCGCTAGAGGGTTCGAGTTGCCGACATGAAACTTGGTGACATGAATCATGGGACCGTCCCCAATCAGTGTGCCAATAGACTCCCATTGCATATAATAATAATAATAGGAAAACGTAGAAACACAATGAGGTCCTTGCAGCTTCGCTGCTTGGCCCCCAATAATAATAGGAAAACGTAGAAACACAATGAGGTCCTCCTATTTTATTCTTGTAGGGTAGGCTAGGCCTATATGAGAAAAGGCCAAGAGTGTCTTAAGCACTGTTTTATTTTATTTCGGTATTGTCTTACCTCAACAAGGCTACAGCTCCATGAAAACAATCAGATATAACTATAAAATCTGTAAAGTCTATAAAAATGTATTTTTATGTTGTATTTGGCTGCTGTGTTTGACTGAAATGTAGACTATTCTTTTTTCATTTCAATACAGTATATGAAACAAACCTCAGTTTATATAATCATTCACACATTTTGTTGCCTAATTGACAACCATGATAATTGATAATAAATGAATGTGCACCTTGAGCAAATTATAAAAAATCTTTCAGAATGCTTTCCATTCTTGAACTGCATCGAATTGCATCGAATTGCATAGCATCAAATCGTACTGAATCGTTTTTTATAAACATGTATCTTTTTTTGTATCGAATCGTGCCCATGTATCTAGATGCGAAGTATCGTCTTTTACATGAGAGATTCACACACCTAGCATGCTGGGGTGCGGGAGCGAACATTTGGGGTTTATGTCTGTATTTTTCCTTAGTTTTGAGTGTAATGTTAGCGTCTTTGTTGTAACATGTTTCCCTTTTAGTTCTCCCTCGTGTGTGATCCTCTTTGTGTGGGGGGCTGCGTCCACCCCTGTATGTGTAGCGTGTGTGTGTACTTGACTTGCCCAGTGTGTATTGTGTTCTGGGTGTCCCTGCTCTCGTTTCCTCAGCTAGTAAACCTTTTGATTGGACAACTGTGTGTATCGCTATCAAATCGTTACAGTACGTTCAGCTGAGCGCACTACTCTCTACAGAGTAGCCTACTACAATCTCTAACTGTGGAGTTCCCATATGATGCTACCAGTTAGAACACTCTCAACCGCTGGAGTGTAGAAGGCCTTCATGATGGATGTCGAAACTTTGAATTTCCTTAGCTGACGAAGGAAGTAGAGTCGTTGTCTGGACTTCTTCAGAACATATTGAGTGTTAACAGTCCATGTTAAATCTTCATAATGTGGACACCAAGGTATTTAAAACTTGTGACTCTTGACTTGACTCTTGTGACTTGGTTTGGCATGCTCTTGACGGCATATATACATGGGTTAGTGCAAACAAAAACTTTTCTGACAGGTGAAAACTGACAGGTGTGCACAATGTTATTTTTGAAAACGGAGAGGGTGAAATGTCGGCCGGCCACGTATACCGTATTTTCCGGACTATAAGTCACACTTTTTTTCATAGTTTGGCTGGTCCTGCAACTTATAAGTCAGGTGCGACTTATATATGAAAAAAAAATATATAATTGAACATGTTTTTAAATGTTAATTTATATTAACTGACATGAACCCTACATGAAACATTATTGTCTACAGCCTAGAGAGAGCGCTCTCAAATGCACAAGTCCTGTGCACTTTCAGTCAGAGATTAGTGCTTGTGCTATGCCTGAAACACACTGCATACTTAAATCCTCAAATGGCCGGGATTCTATTTATAGCCGGGCCTCAGATTCGGACAAATAAAAGCCAGTATAAGTTTGTTTCAATTTAACTCATAAAAGAGCTCTTCTTAATAATTTATATTGTTGGTTGGTTTAATATTGTTGCCAATGAAAAGTCATCGTCCCACACCATGAGTCTCCAACACGATGCTCTCAAGCTACCAGTCCCACGCAGCCCCTTTCTGAGCTAGAGGCTGAAGCAATAACCTACATTTAAACACAATTGTTGCTACCAGGCATCAGCCTACTTTATACAATTTATAAAAAAGTAAATCATGCATAATTTAAAAAATAGCTTTTCTTAGACCTCTTTGGCTATACGGAATACGATTTCCCTTGCAGCACAGCACACATTCCATGAATGAATGAAAGCGGATGCCTTATCTCGCAATAAGCGGATGGAAATCCCAACACTCTTTCATACATGAAACTTAATAGTGAACCATTAAATACCCCACAGATTTCAGTGGTCATGAGTCCCGATATTTAGCAATATAATCAAACAGTCCAAACGTAAATCAAATCTCAAATTGAACATCTTCTGCTTTTGATAGCCTACCGGTATGCCGCTCCAATCAAAAAGTAGGCCTTATGCATAGTTTTATTGTGAGACATGTCTCACAATAAAACGCAAGAAATAAAAGCCTATAGCTGATCGCTGTTTTGCTACTAATTATCTTTCACGTAATAAATATGCACAGAAAGTGAAAGTAGGCCTATGCGCTCTGTAGCTGACTGTTCCGTAATCGTCCGCAATCGATTATTACGTTCCTCAAACGGAGAACACATCCATGTTCTCTCGCGTTATAGGCTGTCATATCTTCTGTGTTTGCAAAATTCCTGACGGTTCCTGATCGCTAAATGTTTGTTGATCGCGTTTGATGCAGAAGGCGCACCTATAATTTGACTTCAGCGGTGACAAATCCTGCTGAGAGAGAGAGCAACGAGAGAGAGAGGCAGCCCCAAAGTGGTCCTGCGCGCACGTGTGTGTCTCTGCATGGGGTTCAATTGAAGTTAGAGTTGGTCCGTCCAGTCAATAGTCCCGCATTCAGGCCGCTCCATTATTAGATTAATGTCAGACAACGCTGTAAAATCTGTGGGAATTTCTCGCATTATGATGGCTAGAGTTGCGGGACTTTTATTAGTAATAATTTATGCGCAATACCCGCAATCCCGCGCTGAAATTTAGGCCCTGGTTAAATGCGCATCTTTTTTTTTCTCGCTCTTTTTCTCTCAGCATGTTCTGCTGCCAGTTTGTGCCAATATATCGTCCAAAATGCTTGATTGCATTGCATTCTCCACATTTTTAGCTATTTTAATTTACCACATCAGCATTTTTGTTCAGTGAATCTTTTGTAAATCGCTTTACAATAGCGTCGGGGCCTTGTCAGCAGCCTCCGGCTTGCCTCTTGCCACTATTCACTCCTTGTCTTCAACATTCCCTGTAGAATTCTCAATATTTTTGGCCTCAATGTGTCCAGTTACATAGTCTGTCTGTTCTTAGTCTTGGATTTTGTGAAATAAATTTCTAAATATCACCTACTTGCTGCAGCTTCGGTCTGCACGTCCTTTTAAAACCTCATCTTTTTCTCTCTCAAGCATTTAATCTGCTGCCGGCTTGTCTCTCCACATAGTCCAAAATGCTTGATTGCATTGCATTCTCCACATTTTTAGCTAAATTTTCATGTATCACATCAGCATTTTTGTTCAGTGAATCTTTTGTAAATTGCTTTACAATTACTGTCGGGCCAGGCCTATCGACTGGCTTGCTTCAGTCACGTCTAAAACTGCATCTTTTTCTTTCTCGTGAGCATTTAATCTGCTGCCAGCTTGTGACTCCACATCGCCCAAAATGCTTGATTGCATTGTATTCTCCACATTTTAGATACATTTTGGTGTACCACATGGCATTTTCTTTCAGTGAATCTTTTACTTTGCAACTACCTTCCTGCCCTCCTCTTGGCTGCCTTCACTCCTTCCTCTTCATTAACATTAATCTTTTTGGCCTCAATAAGTTACATAGTCTCTGTTTTGGATTTTGTTAAATACATTTCTAAATAAATACGACTTATAGTCCGGTGCGACTTATATATGTTTTTTTCTTGTTCATGATGCATTTTTTGACTGATGCGACTTATACTCAGGAGCGACTTATAGTCCGGAAAATACGGTAAACGTAGCCAAAAAAATGTTTGAACTACAATTGGCAAAACAATGAGCTGATTGTCAGTACCTGTCAGTGGACTGCCGGGAAATCAATTAGCCAAACGACACCAGACCACGAGATCTGCCGACAGTGATCCACCAGCCTGGCTTGCTGGGGTTTTGTGCTGGGATATTTGACTAGAATAAAAAAAAAAATTGCAATTTTTACACCCTTATTGTTACCTCCATTATTACTCATTTCCTCTAAGCCCTAACTGCCACTCAATAATGGTCATTGAACATCAATGATTTGTGCTGTCTCAATAAGTTACGATAGAACTGGACAGCCATGTTACATTTTAAGCTCCTTCCTTCCCTGCTGCTTCATTCATGAATCTCTTAGTGGCTCTTCTCTGACTTTGTGGCCTTCTTTGTTCCCGTTCCCTTACACAAAGCAACTACAGCATCACATTTGCACTAAAAGCAGGTAAGATGATAGCAAAACCCTGGTGACATTGCAGCCCTTCACAACGTAACTGACATCTATCATCCTCGTATGCGCCCCCTGTCCTGTCGGGTCAACCTATTCCAGTGGGACACTCTCAATGCTCTGCACGTCTGGACACGGGAACATCACACCGAGTGGAACATACAGTATATAGCTCTGCGACGTGGAACATGAGAATCCCCCTAGAGCACAGCGCTCAAGCTGTTCCCAGACCTCCCGCTGTGATTCAATCCCCCGTCGTCTCAGGGGAGCGGAAGGCAACGGACTCACTTAAGACTATTGGACAGAGACGGTGAGGGGCAAGGGCATCCCCCTAAGGCCTTGGTGGAAGCGGCAAGGCATGGCAATAGATAGATAATTTATTGATCCCCAGGGGAAATTCAAGGTCACAGTAGCATACAGACATACACACACACACATTCACTAACAGCAGAAAAAGTCATTAAAAGTATATAATATAAAAAAAACACAACTAAGCAATAAGGACTGTAGAAGATAAAGAATATACTAAATATACTAAAATACAAATTATACTAAATAAAACTTAATCTAAATCAATTCTAAAAAACAGTATCCACATAGTGGGTGATTAATCAATCAGGTGTGCTGACACACACACACACACACCACACACACACACACACCAAAAACACACATACACAAACACACAACACACACACAGACACACACACCACACACACGCACACACACAGACACACACATACACACACACACCACACACATACACACACACACAAACACACACACCTCACACACACACACACACACGCACACACACACACACAGGTAAACAGGATAAGGTGTATGGGATGAGGTAGAGATCACGGCGCTGTGAGCGCAAAGCAGATGCGGTAGCTGCAGGAGTCACAAGGTTTAAGGCGCAGGGTCTGGAGATGACTGGCGAGTGCTCCGCTCTTTATCGCCTCTCTGGCGAGATTTACAGTACCGACTGTAGAGAGAGAGAGCGAGATAAAAACGCCGATGGTGGGCGTTGTATGATGTGAGGCACTCTGCGGTGCATTACGATTCAGTAGTAATGGAACAGAGGGAGGCCATGGTTACTCACAAAAAAAAGGGCCATTGCAAATTTACAGCACTGGGCAGCCAGGCATCTGTTAGGATGTGGAGAATGTGTGTGCCCCTGCTGTATGCGGACAGAACGGATCAATCAAGCACGGGCCTCCACGACATTGACGGAGGGCCTTTTCCCCACAGGGAGCCCACAGGACAATATCTCACTACAATCGCTTTGATATTAGAGGGGCCTCTTTTTTTCCTCCCAAAGAGCCACTGCAGGTTTTCTCTTGTGCACTTCGCCTGCCCCCGGATATTGGGACGTGGTGGTGAGAGACTTGGGAGAGATATATGAGGGGACCTCGCCGTGCCTGTGTGGGAGATAGGCAGACTACAGTGGAAATCTGTCCCACAGGAATGAACTCTTAATTAAGATTGATCCGATCCCCAGCAGGCAGCAGTGCACCCTGGGAATGGACTGGACCATAAATTTCCTCCCTCCCTCCTTCTCTCCATCCCTCCCTCCCTCCTTTTCTTCTACCTCTTCTTCCCATGTGTTCCGCCAGCATGTGTTCCTGCTGGAGCAATCTCCTTTTCCCTGCTGGGGTGCTCCAGGCACTATCCCAGCGTACCCCTCTGAAGCCATAGTGAGACACATCCTGTTGCAGACGCAGAAACGCGCTAACCCCCCGCGACGAAGAGCGACAGTTGAATAACAAAAAACATGCTGCTCGCTTCCGAAAGTCCCTGCGTTGTTCACTGCACGTCGAGCGCCACTAACATATGCTTGTGGAGAGTACACGCATGGTAGAAAAAGAAAATGTTCAGCCCTCTAATTTGCCACCTGTTTTGATTCATCCCAGGAAATCAGGGAAATGTTAAAAGTCACTGAAAAATACATCAGTAAAAAAAACCATAATAGTGCACTTCCTCAGTCAAGAAAAGTAAATGTGTCACAAATCCATCTACAGCCTTTTAAGAGAGCCCCACAGCAGTGCTTAAATTGTGTGTAAAGGGCGAACCACACACTGATGTGTGACTCGAGGTGTAGGCAGTAACCAGTCACGAACTGTCACTTCCTCCGATGACAGCAGTGCCCTTTCGGTCGGGCTTGTTCGACCGCCTCTCACAGTCATAGCTGAGCTTCTTTGTTAGGCTCCTGTGGTGGTGCTAGTCGCTGGGTAGAAGAGTGGGTCAGTACTACTCTCAGTACCACTGTGGCTCCCTGGCTGAATTTCTGACAGATGCAGGAAGTGGGTATCCCCCGTGTGTCGGATATTGATCTGATTGTTGGTATCAATCAAAGCACATGTCAATCAAAAGACAAAAAAAGACAATTGTTGTGATATGTAACCTGTTGACAGACACCTATAATGTTACACTCTTAAAACAAATGTGTTTGTGTTTGTTTTCAACACAAGTTGTGCTATTTTCAATACACATGTGTGATAAATTAAAAAAAAAAAGGAAACAAACTCTGTTGTCCCTGTCTGGACACAGAGATGTGTTAAAAACAACGCAAGTTGTGTTGTTTTCAACACATTTGTTTTACGAGTGTATGAGTGCTGTTTATGAGTGCTGTTAGGTGCTGTATAGACTTGGAGGAGAAAAAAATACCTGGGAGGACTAAAATAAGTTGGGACCAATAACCACCATTCTTGAAATGTTGTTACTTTTCCTACTAAGGCCAGAGACAGTATTGTGTCCCTTCATAAAGTTAAGGGTCAGTAAAATCGAATGCAGCGTCATAACAAATTTCACAGTGGTCCACAGCCATTTACAACTCACCGCACTTGAAAGAGAAAGGTAAACGTGGGAGTTTGCTTCATTTTGCTTGGAAGCTTGTCTATAATACAGAGGCCATATTTCAGCTGACTCGAGATGCCATGCTGTGGCATGAAAGCAGCAAATGTACTGTAAATGTGCCTGTATTGTTCCAGAGAAGTAGCAGTCAGGTCTCCAGGGGGACTGAGAGAGCAATGACTCATCATGTTCTGACCCGTCCCCGAGCCAAACACAAGAGCTGAGGAGCTGCGCCATGTTACCTCCTCCTCCTCCTCCTCCTCCTCCTCTTCCTCCTCCTCCTCCTCCTCGCTCCTCGTCCTTCGTGCTGCCTTGCTACTACACATACACACACACACACACACACACACACACACAGACAGTATACCACAGAGGGGCCTGGATGTTCTCTTTAAAGCTTCATCAGAGATTGGCTCGTCTCTTGTATTCGTCTCTGCACATTAGTGGGAGTCAGCTGGGTGTGCTTAGTGCCAAGCTCTCTGCAGCCACAGACAGCACAACACATCACATACAATATGGATCACAAAGCCAAGAGAAGAGCAGCATCAACATTACCAACACGCAAAAGGAAATAGTAGGGATCATTATGTTGACATACGCATAGATTTAAGGTGATTTAATAATGATTTTTTAAAATAGGGATTAAATAATAAAATGTAGTTGAGTACTGTAGGCTATCTAAAACATGTTAGTTAGGTCTTAGGCCTACAATGAATTTAAAAAGAAATGTCAATCATCAAACATATGCTTGTGATTTTTTAGTGTGATTGAGTTCACTTTCATATGTAAATGTATTTACCATGGAAGACACTTGAAAGGTGAAAGCTCTAATGAAACGTTTCATGCTGGGGCAATTGAAAGGTGAAAACAATCATCACACGTTTCATGTTTTCAAAGGATGCGGTTCGAATTCAGCATTCATTCACGACATGAGCATTACACATGCAGTTTATTTTCTCTAACCGAATACAAGGACACTGGCTTGTTTTGTTGTCGTTTTTTTTTTTTGTCGGTCAGGGACGTCTGTGCTTTGACAGTAGTGTAGCGTGTGTGCTGTGTGCTTGCTCCCTCAGGGAGGGTCATGCCTGCTGTGGAGGAGCTATAGGCGTCAGTCATTTTCCACCGCGTAAAGAGTCGCGTTAGGACAGTGAGTGCGCGGGCCGGGCAGCGCTCTCGGACACATTGCACAGCGACTCATGCGTCCACTGCCCACACTCATGGAGCTCCAGGCACAACCTTTAGACGCTGTCAAACTGACAGTGTGATCTCCCCAACAAAGGGAGCAGTTGGGAATACAGGCCTGATACGGCTGGACATTTCCCTCACCAGCAGCACAGTGAAACTGACCCTAACCCGCTGACGTCTCCACAGCCCTGGACATGTGCAGCATCTCTTGGGTCTTTATGTAGACTTATACTTTTAGCTTGGCTGAGCAGCTCACCCATATAAATCAAAGCAGAGTAGAGTAGTAATTAGCCTCTATTACAGATTTAGTAGAAATAGATGTTAAGTGACCTAAGTGATTATGGTATATATCGGTTGATGAGCCATTTCTGCCTGTGTACCACAATTGAGGTAGATTCTGTTTTAAATTTGACTGCGAAGGTGTATAAAGGAAGACAAAAAAAAGCTCAATAGCCTGTATTTGTGAACAGTTTTTACAGCTGTTGCCACAGCAACCGTGGAAAAAAACAAGTCGAAATCAACGACCCACGACTGACTAGTTTAGCCTTAGTGTGTTCCTCTCTAATTGCTAATAATTGTGGTATTGTTAAGCCACAAGTGGTGCTGATGAGGTCTTTGTCATGCTGTCACAGAGATGTGGAGCTACCATAGAGCCGACACAGCCTACTGCAATAAACCCATATCATTTAGACATACACAGGAAAAAAATATATTTACAAGGTACTCTCATCCTTCTCTCATTTGCTTAAAATCAGTTACAGAGACATTTCTGTAACACTTTACGGTAAGGGTACATCAATTATCATGAATTCATGCATGAATGAATGATTTATACAATTCTTCATTCCTTAATATCTCATGAACCAGGGCCTCTGTCTCTATCTAGCTCTTACTTAGGGCTTTCACACTTCAGGGTACCACTGGACACACAGGCCCATTACAACACTAGTTTCTATGCCCTCTACCTAGCCACTTGCACTCTGTTTGCCCATTCACATTAAAAATCCTCCAACACCAAATGAACACTGATGACCTCTTGTTGAAGGTGTGCATCAATGCGGCGATATCATGGAAGACACTTAATACAAATGTGATTTTCGTGTGAGCACGCCTGTAAACAATACCACATCACATCCTGTTTTCGCTAGGGAGAGGGACTTTTGTCCTAACCAGCGGGAAGTGGGTAAGGACCAGTTTCGGAAAGGGACAAACATTTGTACACGTCCACGCGCGCACGCACGCACACACACACACACACACACACAGTGAGAGGGAGAGAGACTTTGGACAAAGGCCAGTCTCTCAGAATAGGCTCTCAGGGCTTTCAGACTTTGGGGTACCACTAGACACAAACATTCATACACCTGCACACACACACACATACAGACACACACTTTAGAGTACCACTGCACATATACGCACAAACACAGTGAGAGGGAGAAAGACTCCTGGCAAAGGTTTCCATCACACCATCTTAAAACAGAATGACAGCTTGAGACTGATTTACAATGCCACAAAACAGCATGTGCCTCACGGGCCCCCAAGGAGCCTATGCCCTCCTATGCTTAACACAGCTGACCCCCTTGATTAATTGAACTCTCTTTTGGAAGGTACTATTTCACATTGTGGCGCAATATTGATGCCAATGACATAGTGACCATAAAATGCTTCATTCCTGTGGAGGCTCGATATTTTTTTGTACGCCTATCTTGTTTGACGGGTGGCGTGGAATATATGAGCTTTTCAGATCAGAAGGGGGCTGAGATACGGCCGTGAAACTTCGGTTTGGCTGACTGTAGCTGTTTTGCGTTGCAGTGTCATAAATAGGTTGCTTGGCGCTTTGCTTTCTTCTGTCTTTACACTTTTCAGAGGATTTCATGCAGCGCATGGTGAATCCAGACCAACAATGATGATGACGGGCAGCAACAGCTGCACTTCTTGTCTCATCCATGCTAGAGGTTTTTTTTCCTCTTCTTTATATATACGCAACATTACATCACATTATGTCGATAATTAATTTGCTTACCGTGTGTAAACCACTGTCAGCTGTGGCAGGCCTGTATTCACTTTTCAGTTCTAGCGTTTCCCCCCACAACAAACACTCGATTGCGTGGAAATAAATACTTTTCGGGTGCGTTGTGATTTTTTTTTTGGACGCAGGGGTGTTTTTTTGGAGCGTGCCACTTCGGCTCAGTGCCTCGTCAGTAGTAACCTAGTTTGAGTCCGACGAAAAAACTCACACATCAGCCGACCGCCAGCTGCACCCAGCACACACTCTCTCTGTCAAACTGTCCCTCTGTGTACCCTCTTTCCCTCTCTCTGTCCCTCTCTCTCTCTCTTTTGGCTCAATAGTGTTAGCCTGTGTGTGAGTGGTTATCCACGCTAGAGCTACGGAAGCCTTCATAATGTCCGAAATTGGCAACAGCATAGCTTAGAGTGTCACACAGCCTCCGTTGAGATCATCATGACTGACCGACTGATTGAGAGGACAGTGCTTTGCCCCCAATGTGAGCCCTCACAGGGGAGAGACAGCTCTGATTTAGCAGGCAGGGGGTCTTCAGACACTTCAAGTAACCAGCCCTATCCAAACTAAATTAGAAGCCATCTCGTGCGCTCAATATCTCGCATGTGCGAGATATTTTGAATTCTGTTCAGGCTTGCTTGCTTGTGTGGTTAGGACACATATTCGTGGGCGAGAAAAGCGGGGAAACGCAGGCTGACATTTTGTTTGTCTGCCTCTGCTAGCGGAAGGGAAAGCGTGCTGCACATTTCAAGGTCCGCTGCACGCGGCGAGCTGGGTAGCGGCGCTATATCAATGTTATTGCAATGTCTGGTGGGGTTTGTGTGCCGTGCCACCGCATCTGTGGCCTCAGCCAGCAGCCCCCAAAACCCCTGGCAGTCCCAGCCAGTGCCTCTCTCACACCCGACCGGAGATGACGCTAGTAGGAAACATGCACGTTTTAACAATGTTAACATCACTCCTATGTTCATATGTAAATGTTTTCCTCATGGAAGGCAACTCCTTGGGGATTACTTCTTTGTTCCCCAGGTCCTAAGCCTACATTTCCCAGGTTTATAAGGGATAAGTATAATGGGAACATGAAAAAAGGGTCCTATGTTCCCCAGTTCTACTCTCCCCCTACAGTCCTACATTCCTAAGATCTGATGCTATTTTTGAGACTCTCACACCTGACTGGAAATGACACTGGTGGGAAACAAACTGTTTTAAACAGGGGACAGAGGCAAAATGAGATGAGGTGTCGAGACATATTGCTGTAATCCAGATGCATCGCACAACCCCCGCCCGAGTTGGAAAGTGTGAAATCTCTCAGCTGCAACCGAGACACGCCCCTTTTTTGGTCATCATATCAACTGTTCCACTTGGGGCTCCTGAGAGTACATGAGGAGAACGAGGAGAACTGTAAGACTCGACAAAGAAAGATGGCTGTGCCCATAATTGATGGTAGTTGAGATGTATTTTCTTTGTATTTGTACTACATTGGTCGTTTTAATGTTGATTTTAAATGTTACACACTTGATTACATTGCTGCTTTAATCCGGTCACCAAAATGCATTGCACGGTCTTGCTGTGTGTGCAATACAATGTAAAGTTTTGTTTTCGAGCTGGTTTGCTAAAGAGGCTAATGTAGCTAACAATAACAATCACTAGCCTGCTACTGTCCCTGTAATGTATCCGGATTACAACATAACTACGGAATAATCAATATGGACTTTTTCACGCTCGCTGAGGCTACCCTAGAAGTTTTATTAGTCCAATGGCCCTTCGAGTCCTATTGCTTCTGGAAGCATCCATTCACTGCCTGTTGAAGAGAAAACCAATGACCAAGACGGGATTGTGGAAATAGGACCTAAGTGTAATGGGAAAAACAATAGTGATGAAGCATTCATTACTGAAGGTAACATGAAATAGGCCCTGGACTAATTGAGACAAGCAATCTCTCACAACAATATTAGTGCAAGTAGTCACTGTCAAATTAGCCGGCAGACATGATATTGTAATGGCCTTATTAAAGGAGGGTAATCTAATCACACCCCTCCACCATTTGCAAATGAATGGTTTTAAAAATGTCATGTTGCTTCAGCCTGTATGAAATCGGAAATCCCCTCTGAATCAGGATTTCAGAAGGAAGGTTAATGAAAGTTGTTTGATAAGTCACACACGCGTTTGATTGCAACAAATGTTTCAGATCACTAAAGCTTCTCCTTAAAAATCTTTGTAACATCTTAGTGCCACAGATGCTACCATAACAACAAAATGCTAGCCTAGTAGCCTCCCCCAAGATATAGGCCTACACATTATGATGCATGACACAAGCTATTGCTAAGAGGAGAGATTTAGGAGGTTTAGGAGTTTCCCTTTTGAAGTAACTCTGAAGTGGAGAGAAGGTGTTCCAAAAGCACTCCAGCTGAGCAGCCAAGATAAATCTTTCATGAAATGGGGCAGTTTGAGTTGGTAACAGCAGGAAAAAACTAGGATCTCACCTCAGCATCATATCCCAAAGGAACATTTATGGGTGTAGTAGAATAAGCAACCCAAGCAGAGGCGACATATGGGACACAGTGATTTTTAAGCAAAACACAACAGGTATTTCTTCAGTCTCTTTAGGTAACTAAAATAAAGAGCTGTCTATTTTAGTATTGACATTCTTACATAGTTGTACAATGTATGTACAATGTACATTCTAACATAGTAATTTGTTTATGTAATATAATTCAGTAAGAATGTGTGGTAATGAACACGGCTGCAGGCTAGGATAAGTGTGTGGATTAAGTGCACAGACAAGTATACTAACAGGAGAGAACACACTCGAACTGCATCAACATTTCACTTAGCTCCAAGAGAGGCATTACTGCTATCTCATCATTTAATCCTCTTAATACACCTTCAGTCATGCTTCACTGGCTTAATTTTTCACTGGAATGGAAAAAAAGGTTAAATTAAATGTTGTTATTTTTTTTTTGTATTCCTCTCCTCCAGTCTAGATAGGTTGGAAGCTATAATGGACTGGGCTTCCATGGCTATGATGGGGAAATTGCTCTTTGAAATGAATTTCAGATTGATATGTCGTTTTCATGTCTACGTTCAATCAAATTCCGATGCGCTCCTCCACGCATTCCAGAGAGCGGGAGAGGGTTGACAAGGCAGACATTTGACAGCGTTTGATACACCGGTGTAATGAAATGTGCCTCCGTCCACAGCACATACAGGAGATGAAACACCACGGCAAATAAACCACTCAGAAACACACAGACATCATCGCATGGGTGGGTCTGAAGCTCACACACACACACACACACACATAACACAGCTCAGTTATAGTGTAGAAAAATTGCATCTATGTTATTACTGGAAAAAAAACTGCCTTTGCGCCTTTTGAAGTGTAACATGATGAAGAAAGCATGGGATCTATCAGTGATGGAAATAAATAAACTATCCTGTTGAGCATATAGGTTCTTCCCCATATTTCTGCTCTTCCCATCATATTTCTGTCAATAGAATATGTAGGGGCCTTGTGGTTGCCTTGAGAGCACAAAGGTCAAAAGATGTATATTGCAGTGCTGTGGTAGATTTCTGTGAAAGTTTGACTCCAGGGCACCGTTGTTTGGATCAAATAAATCCCAATCCTTCCAAAAAGTTCTGAACAGCACATACTGAAAGTTTGATCCAAATTGGATTACGTGATCAGAATCCTTTGTCCTCTTTCGACCAAACCAATTTTCAAAAAGTGATCCAATCCAACAGTGTACATCCCATCTGATCACTTTTGAACAACCTACCCCAGAGGTGATTGAGAAACGTCTGTGTGAGTACATTGGCTGAAGTATCCCACTGGTGAGAGGATATGACCTGAAAGTCCATCTCAGGCCATTTTAGGTTTGTAGGAGACACTAGACATCATGCAGTGGGACACTACATCGCTTCTAAAGGTCAGGCTCGAAGCATGATATCGAGCATCGATTACGTTTATTCATCGAGTTTGATCACATACATCTTCAAACAGACAACTCTGTGGATAGATTATAGATGCCTGTGGTGATGTGTTACTTGGATGGTTTTCCACTCGCCCCCCCCCCCCCCTTTTTTTCCGGAATACTCTCCAATCTCTCCCCCACCTCCCCCTTCGCTCCCAGATTGCCCTTTCCATCCACACCGAGGCCTTCTCCCCCAGTTCACTCCTCTCCACCGCATGCGCTGCTCCTGTCAGGAGGCGCGCTAATCCTCAAAGAGCCCCGCGTCAGCCAGACGCCCTTTGAAGCTCTTCTGTGGATTCGTCTGGAGCCGAGGGCACTAAGCAGCTTCCAGGGCTCCCCCAGCACCGTGGCTGCTGCCCCTGCTAGCACCCCCTGCTGCCTGGCTCCCTCACAGGAGGGCTGGGGCTTTAAACAACACCTGGGCTGGAGGTGGTGGGAGAGCAGCCACACCACACACAGGGTAGCGGCTAAGGGCGTTGGGGTGGAGGGTTGGGGTGGGGTAGGGTGGGATAAAAAGGGTGGTGCTGATGGTGGAGGAGTTCAGACATGTGCAAGAATGTATAAGTATAAGTATATATACTTTTTTGATCCCGTGAGGGAAATTTGGTCTCTGCATTTAACCCAATCGGTGAATTAGTGAAACACAAACAGCACACAGTTGGAACACACAGTGAGGTGAAGCACACACTAATCCCGGCGCAGTGAGCTGCCTGCTACAACGGCGGTGCTCGGGGAGCAGTAAGGAGTTAGGTGCCTTGCTCAAGGGCACTTCAGTCGCGGCCCACTGGTTGGGGCTCGAACCGGCAACCCTCCGGTTACAAGTCCAGAGTGCTAACCAGTGGGCCACGGCTGCCCTATAAATGTTGGGGAGGCCGGCGATCCGGGTTCGATTCCCGCCCCGTGGTCCTTTCCGGATCCCACCCCGACTCTCTCTCCCACTCATTTCCTTTCACTCTCCACTATCCTGTCACATTAAAGGCATAAAAGGCCAAAAATATATACTTAAAAAAAAAAAGAATGTTGGGGAGAACACAGAGCGGAGAACCGGGAGGTAAGGTCTAGACGAAAGCTGTGAAGGGTGGAGTAGGGAAGGATGGGGTAGGGTAGGATGGTGTCGTCATGGTGGTGATGGAGGAGGAGCATAGCTGTGAGCAAGAATATTGGGGAGAATACAGAACAGAGAATGAGGAGGTAACGCCAGAGCCCGTCTACGGAGAGCCTCCCCACTCTCTATTAATCCCATACAAACCGAATTTGGCTGCAGTTCACCAGAGTTCACCTAGATGGCAATCGCGGGCGAGTCCAAAATACATGGGGTCCTATGGAGCTACATGGCTACATTTATTGTTTTCACCTATTTAACAACTGAAACCCTCAGATTTTATTTTATTTTTCGCAAAATGGATATGGATTATCAATCAGGTTCTCTGAAGGTTCTCCCCTTATTAGACAATCTCTGGTAACGTCTAGATGAGAGCCGTAAAGGGTGGAGTAGGGTAGGATGGATGGTGGAGCCTAGCGATAGCCGTACTGTATACAGGAAGAGAGAGGAGAATACAGAATGTCTAGATGATAGTTGTGAAGAACATTTATTGAATGAGCTGGTTGGATTGAACAAAATAGATTAGACAGCGCTTGCGTCTTTCTCCGTTTCTCTTGCATCATATTGTTTGTGTGCCTGTGACACAAGGAATATGAAGAGACACACCTGGACGCTTGAAAACTGATATACTTGTGTGTGTCGTCTTGGAGGAAAACCATTTTACTATGAAACCATAACATGGCTAAACGTGTTTTGCGGTTTGGCTCTTTCAATTCAACACAATTGCATTTATTGACTCACCTGAATCAATTATTTTCTTTAAACCCCTTGCCCTCGCTGAAAATAAATTCTTATTGAAACAACCCTCTCTCAGTTCAACTCTGTGTCATGCCTCCTTGATGGCATTTCTATGGATAACCTCCCTCCACACACCGTATTTTGTCAATAAACCTATGTGTCGAGAGCTTCCCTGACAAGACCAGGCCACCTCCGGAAAAGTGCTGGAATATTACTTATCAGGCTTAATAAACTTACACTCTTTGAATTCTCAGCAGAGGAGCTTTTAAAAGTCCAAACAGAAGGAAGGCAATTATGCCGTCAGCATTGCTTAAGAGTGACCAGGCAACAAAGGACCTTTTATCTGACATTTAGATGAATTCTATTTGCGAGAGAGACAGCAAGACACAGAGAGAGTGAAAGAGAGATCCTTCAACATTGGCAGTCAGAAGCCTGGAACTTCTGATGGTGCAAACCAGTTAATGAATTAAAGGCAAACAAACCGAAGAGACGGTCTCTCTGTGAAGCCTTTCAACTAAGAGTGCATAATAACAAGGCAAACTAAAAACATGATTACCCAGAGAACATGAGTGAACAGATATATGTGTCTGACATTGCATCACTACTGCAGAAAAAATTGACCAATGCAGCATTCACACTCACTCTGGCCATCCATCTTTCATTAACGAAGCACATTATACCATAATCAGGATTTGGACTCAATCCAGTGCCAATAGTTTTCTAAAATACTGTTGGCAGGACTGATGCTGAGAAAACCAGCTGTGCCTTCGGTTGAATTCAAGTTCATGGCCGTGAAAGTTTGGGAATGATTTTTTAAGAGCCGGGCAAGTTATTAGGCTTCTTAGTCAGGATCATGGCAGCTGAGCTTATAGGATGGTAAAATTTACTGAGAGCTGATGTGATCCAAAAATGTCCAATCCAGGAGAGGACAACATTGAGTAAGAAGCTCTCGGTGAGAAAGAGAGAGAGAGATTGAGAGTACATCAGCAGAAATTGAGGAAGAGCAAAGAAGAGTGTGCATGTGTAAGAGAAAGAGTGGAAGAGAGAGATATAGAGAGGGAGATACCATGCATATTTTATTATTATTGATCTGAGGCTACCTTTAGGTCAGGAGTTGTCCCTGAAAGTCTCGCATATCACTCAATCCTCTCAGCATGCTAACGAAGTGAAGACCCAGGTTGCACCCAGAGCCAATTACGGTGAGGAGAACACGGCGTTTATTGTGGGAGGAAGTGGAGCCCTGCTTGACCATTAAGACCCCCCAACCACCTCCAAAACAAACATATTGATTGGAGGACTGGAGGTTTCTTATTCCATTATCGCTTCTAAGCTCCCAGTAATTTGCAATTGACTCGCACCATGGCTGAGATATTTGTGCCTCCGCGGACTATTGTTGTGTTGGGCCATCTCTCTCTCTCTCTCTCTCTTTCTCTCTCTCTCTCTCTCTCTCTCTGTCTCACACACACACACACACACACACACACACACACACACATACACACACACACACATACACAAACACACACACACTCCTCTGTTGATCTGTCTCATAAACCCATGCAATCTACAGGTTCCACTTATTATGCTGTGCCGGCCGTTCACCTGAGTTGCTCTGAACAAATAAAAGCACTCCAGGTTGCAAAAGGCAATTTCAGATTCTCAGCTGATAAACAAAGATAATTTCTACAACCCCAATTCATACGGCATGGCAGTGGATGCACGGCTGGGCATGTGTGAGTTTTTGTGTATTTCCATGTATGTGTGTGTAATATGTGTGCGTGTGTATGTGTGTGTGTCTGCGCGCATGTGTGTGTGTGTGTGTATGTATCCGTGAGTGTGTGTCTGAGCCTGCGTGTGTATATAAATAGCTTTTCATCAGTGCACACCCCATCCGTCCAAACTGTGCATGCATGCTGATAACCCCAACGAGAGGTGTGCACCCACACATAAGCCCATTAATCAACCTCATCCCGGCAAGGAAGCTGTGGCGGAAAAATGAAATAAAAGCCCTGTCGGCCTCAATATTTGTCATTTTTGCCGTTAAAGCTCACTCTCGAGTGGGGCAGGTGGCTCTCTCTGTGCCTGTGATAAGGAGGTGACGATCCCCCCCCCCCCCCTAATCCTCAGAGGGAGGAAGACTCTATGCCCCAGCAATCTCACACCTACCCCCTGCCGCCTCCCCTGCCGCATGCACACACACACACACACACAAACACACACACACATTTCAAGGGCCACTTCAGTTTGAAACAGACTAATTCCTCTTTAGATTCCGCCCTGTTCCAACTTGCGTCAAAGAGGAGGAAGAATAATGGTGTTTGGAACATATATAACTACGTATTTATGACTTTTCTCCCCCCTTTGACGAGCTCTTGCGAAGGGGCATAAATCCCATATGAATAGCCTGGGTGCTTGACAGTGGTGCAAGTCTTTAAATCAGTTAGACACGGTTGAAGTGGGATGGACACTTCATACCTCCAACCATCCACACCCCCACCCCACCCCCCGAGCCTCCACTTTGACAGCTGAGGAGTTGTATCGTTTGATGGAGGGAGAAGGTGAGGGCAGCGAGGAGAATGGCGGACCCTGACCGCCCGGCGGTGCCTTTCGTGGTGGGATGGCTCAGTGAAGCCATTTGAAAGGCCAGCGGACTGCCTGCGCACATTTGAATAATAATTACGCGTCGGCTTGGAGCCAGGCGGACCCCGTCCAGGGAACAGGCACGGCAGGGCCCTGCAGGTAATACGACCTGCGAGAGTTTTCTGAAGCCTAGTTATGCTTTCAGTGGGCATTAGGACTCAAGGCTGTAAGCGCAGCGGAGCATCGCTGACATGTGGAACAACGAGCCCTCCTCTCCTCTTGTCCTCTCTTCCTGAACCCATTGTCATTCCAATGCTTAAGCAGACAACAGTGATTTGCATAAATCTTTCTGAGTTGTGGTTAAAACAAGCGCATTCAGGATGTCCCCCACCCCCCCAGAGGAAATTAGGAAGCCACAGAGGCAGATCAGGAGGTGGACAAGAGAAGAATAAGAAGAGGGAAATGAGAAAAACAAAAATGATGTGGAACGAGGACAAAGAAAAAATTCATAAGATTCATCTCTCCTCTCACTCCCTTTCTCTCTGTGATACAGTTCATAGCATCCCACTGAGTGGAACTCTGCCGCATAATAACTTCTTGCACGTACGTAAGCATGCTGAAGCAGGGCATGGGGTGGCATGCTGTGGGCATCATTACTCCCCCTGTATGTGAGCTCTGAAGTAAGTTCATGAAGGTGGCTTAGACCTCCCCCGTCATCAATAACATGTCAGTCAGGATGAAGCTGAGAGGCACTAGATAATGTGCCCCCCTGTATATTTCCTGATAGAGCCTCCACTTAACGGCAGCAGTGCATGTCTTTGTTCTCGCTCCCCCTCTCTGCCTGTCTATGAGAGCTGGTAAAAAAAAACCGTAATAGATGTTATTAAATATGCATCGCAAGAGAGCGAGACATAGAGAGAGCATGGGTGGGGGTGGAGGTGCTGTTGGTGGGGTATGTGATTAGTTGGCTTTGGTGGAGGCTCTCTTTAAAGCCTTTTTACTGTGTCCTCGTCGCTCTTCACCATCGTCGATGCAGCTGTGTACACTGGGAATGTTTTTCGCCCGGCTCTCCTTTGATTTCGAGCGTTTGATGCATTCGCAGGTAAAAGACGCCCACTAATTGACGTTAATCCCCCCAATCAAGCCGCCATCTGCTCTCGACTGAGTGTGATTTCCTCTTATGCAATTGTGCTGTAAACAGGGAGAGTGGGATTCTGTGTGTGTGTGGAGGGGGGGGGGCATAATGGGGTAAAAAAAAACACGACAATGTTTTGCTGTAGTGATTAGTGCTCAGATCTATCTCTGCAGTTGTTTGTGAGAGGCCAGTGAGGTTCTAAGAAGGTTGTAAGAGACAACAGCTCCCCACTCCAGTCATCCAATGGCTCCTATGGAGTGCATAAGAACAGAGGAATAAGTAGGCTTTTGAAATATAACTCTTTTTCTCCCTCTCAGTTATTCTGCCCTCTCTCTTGCCCCTTTCCCACTCTCCCTCTCTGTCTCTTCCTCTCTCTTTCTCTCTCTCTTTCTCCCTCTCTCCGATCTGCTCTAAATCCTTTAGCTGGTGAAGCTCTGTCAGAGATGACACAAACTGAAGGCTCCTTAATCATCCTAGTGGCCAGGGCTAAATGAGCCGGCAGGCTCTCATGACGTTCACAGACTCGCTCTCTCTCTCTCTCGCTCTCTCTCTCTTTCTCTGTCTGTCCCTCTTCTTTCTCTCTCTGCCCCCCCTCTCTCTGCATCTCTCTTTGTCCCTCTCTCTCTCTGGCTAGAGAACCAGAAGGAAGCAGCTGTCTTATGACCTCACCCCTGACGTCTGGCGTTTCTGGGTGGCTTCACCAAGCTGTTAATGCTCGCACTGCCACATGTGTGGCATCTGAATAGCAGTTTGACCAAGTCTCCCCACTGCCAAGTGGGCCATCTTTTACCAGAGGGCCTCCGTGATTGATTGAAGTCTCGGAGTTCAGCATGCCACAGGAACCTGGCTTGAGTCTCGTACTGTGTGGACAGAAACTTGTAGAAAGGCCTTCCATTCACTGACCGTACTGATCAGTAGAGACTAATAATAAAAGCATTACCCCAACATTAGGAGGATTATACAAATGAATGGCATTGTGACAGTACCACTGAAGTCGGCATTTACACCACAATGCATGCTAATGCATGCTAATCATATCGAGCGCTCACCACGGCTAATATACAAACACATGAGAGGGCCATAAATATGTGTGGACAAGAGTCAAAAAGGGCTTTGCCACAAGTACAAAGGGCATTCATTTGGCTGTGTATCCAGACATTTCTCTGTGAACATGACACCCATTTTTTGAATGAAATTTTTGATTCTATTCAATGCAATGAAAGGCATACTCAGTACTACACAGGGCTTAACGCAAAAAAACATGGCTGCGCCTGAAATCATCAGAAATGTTTGGAGTCATTAGTAATCATCTATTTTAAAATCTTAAACCTCAAGGCAAATCCCCTACCAGATTTCTTCTTAAAAAATGCAGAATCATATGTGGATGCAGGTACCCATTTCTGCCACCACAATGACTGTATATACAGCCATTGTGTTACCAGGGCTTTAAGGTCTCAGGCAATGTGCTGGAATCCAGGCTTGGTCCAGGTTTTTAGTTTACTAATAGCCTATATGTGCACCTGCTACTGCAGTTTGTTAACTATGGTTCAACTAGTGGAGCTAAGTGCTGACATCTGGAAGGCGTTGGCTTAAATTCTCATGGGGCGTATATACTGATAAAAAAATCATATATCTTATCTGTACTCTGAGTTTATTTTGGGATGAAGCCATCTGTTGAATGAATATATGCAAATGTGTGGCTTTCTGCAGATGAGATAAATCAGTCTGTGAATTGACTGACACTGCAGCCCCCTTGTCATGTCAGAGCATTTTGTCGAAGCGAGAGATTTCCTCAACTTACCTGTGGTGGTATGATAAAAAGCAGGGAGATCAATACCTTGTCATACTCTTGAGTCAGGAATTTGAGTAGGCGGGGGGATAGTCAGGGTGAGAGTGACGTGTGTGTGTGTGTGTGTGTGTGTGTGGTATCTGTCTGTGGTATCTGTCTGTCTGTATGTGTGTGTGTGTGTGTGGTATCTGTCTGTCTGTGTGTGTGTGTGTGTGTGTGTGTGTGGTGTCTGTCTGGGCACCCTGTGATCCCTCACATCAAAGGGGAAGGGGGCACGGGTGATGGAACTGAGGAACTGTCAGAAGAACGAAGGAGGAGATGACTCAGAAGTTCCACGGAGCAGGGTCTTTGCTGTTAAAGGTTCGCATTGATCTGTTAGGATCTGTGGAACTGTATTCAGTCTTTTCATATGTGCATATGTGAGTGTGTGTGTGTGTGTGTGAGTGTGAGTGTGTGTGTGTGTGTGTGTGTGTGTGTGTGTGTGTGTGTGTGTGTGTGAGTGTGAGTTGTGGTATGGGAGTTGCACCATAGCTTACATGAATGCTACTTTGTGGTGTGGTGGTTTCCAGACTCCACGTCCAGATCAGAATCGAAGCGCAGATCCACATTTTGAGTGTGTTTGTGTGTGTGCACGCGCATCCATCATGGCGTCCATGCTGAGTTGGGAGCAGTGAGAGTTCCTCTAAACTACCCTAAATCCAGCCCGCACTCCCGTTGTAATTGCCACTGTTAATGCAAACAGATGCATAATGCTTTGGAAAACGATCTTGACAATGTGTCTACTGTCGACCATCAAAACAGCGCACAGACAAAATGTGTGTGTGTGTGTGTAAGTGTGTGTGTGTGTCTGTGTGTGTGTCTTTGTGTGTGTGTGTCTGTGTGTGTGTGTGCTTTCCTGCATGCATGTGCCTGAGTGTGTATGTGCGTGTGTGTGTGTGTGTGTGTGTGTGTGTGTGAGAGAGAGAAAGTGTTTGTATGTGTATCTGTGTTTGAGGACATCCTTGATATGAAATGTCCGCAGTGTGACTTCTGAGAGTACTAGAGCAGAAAAATAAACCTTTGAGCTCCTACAGTTTAAATCTTTTCCCGGACTGTGCCAATAACATTCCCCTCAGGGACCAGGAATACATACTCCGGTACCGAGCAACACGGCCCACTTTTGGCACAGATCGTCGCCACGTCGACTCTCTGGGTAACCATAGACGCTCCAGAAGGGGAGTCGACGAAAGAATTCCCTCTGGGAGCAATTACACATCTGCACGCCGTCCCTTTGAAGTGATCTGGCGGAACAAGGCCAAGCATCCCACATCTGTCTCGAAATCAGAATGTTCAGAGAGATACAGACAGCTGCTAACACTGATGGGCACGAGGAGAGACTCCTGGCAGCTAACCCGGTGGAGTGCAGACCTCTCTAGGGCCATAATTCCCCCAAAGCAACCAGACACGTATCACTGCATACTGTACGACTGAAGGCAGCTACTTCACTCAAATTTCCCTTTTTAATGTCAGACGGCTTTGTGGAAGAGTGCCGCCGCTCTTGAATTGCTAAATCATGACAATGTCAGAAGTCCCTCATTGTAACTTGACAGCCATACATCTCCACGATGACGTGCGATTCGAAAGAAGTCTGAACTTGAGATTAGATTCCTTTATATTCTGAATGACTCCAGAAAGGGTACATTTCTGTGCATAAAGTTCCGTTTTTAACACTAGTCTCTGCACTTTATGGTATTGTACTTTGACATTTATCTTCTTAACTTTTCCTTTGTTCATTCATTTATGTCTACATTAATATTAATATTGCACAGCCATTTAAGTCAGAGGACTAAGCATTTTACTGCATGTTATACCTTGTATAAATGTATGTGACAAATAAATATCTTGAAATTGGAATGTTGAATCATCACCTAAAGGCTGTTGGCAGAGTTGCTCTGGAACCTCTTCAGCATGTGAATAGACCAATCTGATAAATCACTGGGTAATTTATGCCCACAGAAGTTATTTTCCTGACCGCTCTGACCCAAGGGGTGACTGCAGAGCTGAAAGCTTCATTTGGCTGTATAATGAAATGTGGGCAATCTACTGGGCGTGTACCCAGGCTTATACTGTCTATAAAGAACCCATCTTTAGTAGACAGACAATTCTGTGCAAAACTCATAATGTCTTAATGGGTCAGCAAAAAAAGACAAAAGAGAGACCAAAGGTGGGTTGGGGGTGAGTGAGTGGGGGTGTGTGTGTTGTGCTCCACAGAGGGAGGCATTAGTATATTTAAAAATGGGTTGACCGCTGAACCAAAGATGATTTTAATCCTCTTTTTCACTACACAGTTCCTTGAATGATTTCATTATACACTCAATTTAGCTTTTTCTTTGCGGCAATTTAATGCTTGACAAGTTAATTGAACACCTCAACACAATGAAAACATTTCAGCCGATTATTATCAGTGTGCATTTGTGTCATAGGCACATTGTGGAATGATAAACACTTCCGTAGCCAATTTGTGACTGAAATGTTGACATTTTACATTTCCACAAAGTGGCTGCTTTAGAAAATGCATCTTTAATGCAAACATTACAAAATGTTCCCTCTATGTATTTTAAAGTCACTCAATTGCTTGTTCCAGATGCAGAGAACTGCCACTAATAACAGACCAATCCAGAGAGAACTGGGCACTTCACATTGACTTTGATAACTGCAACCTCAAGACAGAACAGGCTGTCTAAAATAGAAGCAACCATGCCAACAGATGGCAAGGATGGCTCGGAGCTGAGATGCTGACAGGTCCCCATTTGAAGTCATGACACGCTTCTGATAATAAACAACCGATAATGAAAGCCAACACGGACCGTGACAACCTCAAGAGAAATTTGCGGGAGAAACCTACAAATTATTGATTCAGGGAGAAACTCATCTAGGCTTTCAGCGCACCTCACACATGATGTACGACAGACCAACAGGCGAGCTAGGCGGGAAGGTGTGTGCAGCTTTTTTCTTTTTTTTTTTTTTAACACACCGCATATTTTCTCCGAGATGAGACTGACACAACAATGTACCACTAAAGGTGTTCCTGCTGTGGATTGAATGAACCATGTTATTCTGGGCCAGGAGCAACTGATGAAGTGAAACGATCCAATTCAACAAAGTCACCTTGTCACCGTGGGCTGTAAAGACAGCAGAACAAATCATCAAGTTCCTCGGGGGTGTAAGGGGGTAGAGGCTTTCGACTTTTCTCACAGAGACAGGGGATGAAGAAGAACTCATGATAAACATCTCCACCCTGTTGTCCTGTCCCGTATCTCAAGGTTATGAACCACTCTGGGACTGAATAGTGTTGAGTGTTTGTTCTAAAATGAACCAATATTTTCCTCTATACATTCATTGCAATAGGTGACCAATTGTACTCCTCCCAACTACTGTTGCTACAGTCAGACTGCATGTACATTGCCTGGTGATGTGGCTTTAAGAGAGACACTATGTAGTGGATGATGTACAAACAGCCCACAATAAACTAATTCTCATTCAACTATTTCTACTAATTCTATGTAATGCTTGATTTGAGCTAGTTCACAGCGATTTAATGGTCAATGTATGCTACTGGTTGAATCCAGTGGTACAATCTCACTGCTTGTTTTCTTTTCTACAGTATGTTTTCTATCTCTTCTATCTATTTAGAAGAGCCCACACACCAACACAAATTTATGTTTTTGTTTATTTAAATCTATATTGTGTTGCAAAACAAGTAAGTATTGATGAACTGGTTTCACCCTGATCTGAAAATACTTCATAGCCTATAGATAATTTGTTTTTGTAGCATTATGAAAGACTCCAAAGGCCGTTCAATAAATACTTTGTAGTTGTTTCAGATCAATATTCATTGTAAGATTATTGATTTCTTTGATAAGTGGCATCCTAATGACTTAGATAATGCAAATCCAATTGATTTTAAGTGGAAAATATACCTTACCAGGTCAATTATGTACGTAGATGTAAGGCAGTATGTTTTCCCCGGCTAATGACCAGCTAAGGTTAGAGTATGATAGCCTCACTGAGTCTGCTCTCTCATGCGGTCATTGTTTTCACACCGATCATTAAAATGAATGGGGAACTAATGCACTGTGCGCTCTGCTTGGCTTTAATGAAGATGACCACATTGTAAAGGCCATCAGTATCCTGCTCTACCCACCTCAAAAGCGGAGGACTTCAACCAAAAACTCCAACTGATTTAAAAAAAAGCAAACAAATGTGTCCGACTAAATCTCGTCTAGTGCATGTTGATCTAGCGCTTTATGGCTTTAAGGTTTATAAATGGAAACCCCCACGACCTCCTGAGGCCCAAGCCAAAGCAGTCTTGTGATAACAACAGAGCCGGGCTGGGCTCTGGTGACAGCCCGCTGAACTCTCAGCTCAATTCGAACCGAGGAGAAGGCCAAGTGGGAGACGGAGGGGGAAAAAAAAAGAAAAGAAATGAGTTGGCGAAAACGATTTCGCCTCGAGGCTCATGGAGCGCCTCCAAAAATGTCAGCACCTCTACCTGCGCTATGTGCCATTTGCCTCCCATTTTTTTTCTCTTCCTTCCCGCAGTCTTTCTCAGCAGAGGTGGAGGTCACCAAGCCCCCTCAGGACATGGCACATGCCCACAAATGGAGAGAGCAGGCAGGATGGCAGGGGGAGAAGAGAAGAGAGGAGGAGAAGAGAGGAGGAGAGGAGCGGAGCAGAGAGGAGAGGAGAGATGGAGAGAATAGTGGGATATAGAGGGAAGGGCCGACGAGACAAGGGGGGGGGGGGGGGGGGGTCCCTGCCAAGGCTGGGGGATTGCCCCCAGGGTGCTGGCCTCATTGCAGGGCAAGGCTGGTGAGCCCCCCCAGGGAAGGGAGGCGGAGGGGTGCCAGCTGTAAAGCCCTGAACTGATAGTGCCAAGGCTGCGAACTGGCACAGTCCGCTAATGGGGTCAGAGGGTCTCTTGGGGTGGACTGTGGAGAGTGCTGATGGCCCAGCATCAGCCTGAACTGGGTTAGACACAGGAGCTACGCCATGGCAGGCTTGATGAATTGTGGCCGCTTCCTGCTGAGATGAAAAGTCAAAGGTACCACCCCAACCGGAGGTCACAAACCATTGGTGTAAACCATTGGACAAACCATTGGTGTAAGACAGTCTCTGTGATTTGTACAATGCATGATAGTTTGTCATGCTTACAGCCATAGCTCTTGGTGTGTCAGTGTTCCTAGTGGCATGGTAGAGATGTTGCTTTGCCAGGAGATAACAGAGACTTGTGATGGTCCATCTGGCTGATCGTGTGGTTAGAGGGGACTGGGGTCACCTGCAGAGTAGTTTTGTTTCAGATTGCATTGCAAAATACCTAGGATGTGCATGGCTGATTTTCTTCAGCATTTTGATTCAATAATTGACTGAATGAAATGATAATTCATGGTCATGTGCATCCGTTCGATCTGGACCACATAATTAAAAATCATCAAGTAATACATTCCCATCGGTCAGACACTTAGAAACTTCATCCTTGGTCAATGTGCATTCATGCTGGTCTTTCACAGCACCTCCGACATGAGATTTCCTCGTCCTCATCCACCTCCTCCACTTCTCCATCTGTGCAAGTTTGTATTCTCTCTAGCCAACCTGTGGGATCAATGGGTGCACTTGCCAGTTATCACCATAGCAACAATAACAGCAAAAACAGATTTGAGGGGTATGTCAACAGCTATGAAAGAAGGTCAGCGGTATGTTGAGCCTAAAGCCCTTGGTGGGTCGGATTTGACAAGCAGAGACCAAAGTTCATGGCTATTGCCTTGTTGCTTGCCAAAATTAAAGTGAACAATTGACATTCAGATTTAAAACTTCAAAGACAAAAAATAACAGGAACATTCGCTTGTTTGTCAATTTTTTAGCACACTTCAGATTTTATGCATAACACACCATTAACCTTGCTTTGTAGTATACCCCCTAGGTCTTCCCAAGACCACAAGAGAACCATGTCATTAGTATTACCACTGATGAATTTCTTGAAACCAACTTAGTGTTAATGATTTTGGAAGTCTGTTGAAAATGTAGAAGTTGTTGTTGTACACTCTTGGTGAACTATGACTCACAAAAAGTGAACACCCACACGCAAACAAAAGCCTCTCTTGTAAAATCTCTAGTGGCACAATTCAACACTGCAGAAAGATAATATGAATGGATTTTTTGCGGGTACAATTAAGACCAGCATATTATCAATGAGAGGGAAGAGGTCAGAAAATGGCCATGCATGCACACATGTTTAAGCACTACAGAAAAAAACATAATCAAGACAAACAACACTAGATTTGAACAACGAACAGAAAACAAAGAAGAAGCTTATCTATTGAAGCAAAGACAAAAAGAAGAAAAGGTACAGGTGTCATTTTCTTTTTTTGTACAGAGATTCGCATTTGCTTCCAAGATTGACAGGTTCTGTCCGCGTCAAAGAGCCGTAGGGTGATATTAAGCCCAAACGCAGCATGAGATCGTTCATGGCTAAAGCTGATTTTTCAAAGCAGGCAATGCTGAACAAAGCAGGCAAATTAGCCTTTGTTGCCTGCCAACCATGTGGGTGTTGCAGAGCCTGTCTGCCAAGCACATCACCCTAGCAGGGATCTCCACAGCATCTCAGGCGTCGGCAATGCAATAAGACATGCTGATGTCAGGTAACACTCTCTGTGAAGAGTTTTGGAAATGAATAATCAGATTCAGTTTTCTCTCCCTCTACTGCCTCTCTGCATGTGTGCTTTATGAAGACGTGTGTGTGTGTGCAAGAGCAGTGTGTGTGTATGTGTGTGTGTGTGTGTGTGTGTGTGTGTGTGTGTGTGCAAGAGCAGTGTGTGTGTGTGTGTGTGCGTGTGTGTGTGTGTGTGTGTGTGGTTGATACCATTTTGAGCAGTTCACTGCACACACACACACACACACACACACACACACACACACACACACACACACACACACACACAAACACAAAGCAAGCACCAGAGTAATTACCCAAGGAGCTGAATATTTGTATAGTAGATATGTAGGTCATACGGGGCCCTCAACTCCTCAGCAAGGGACAGACGCTGCTTATCGTTGAAGCCGTTTAAGTTCAGGGCCTCCATGGTGCCCACTTTGACCACTCGCCCAAGGCCGCAAACGTAATCGCGGCTCTCTGTGTCCCACGCTTCTGTACGGCGTCTCCTCTGTGACTCCTCTCGTGATAGATGGAGATGATCTCTGACTCCAAGGCAAGCGGTGCACCAGGTGATTCTCCCGTGCGGATGTGACAGCGGTGTAATGTGAAAACCTCTGAGATTAATGAGGTGACATTGGCACCTGGCTTCCTGCAATATCGGTCTTTATCTGTCTGCATTGTGAAGCTCTACTCGTGCAGCACTAGCTCTGGCTAATTAAAAAACAGGTAACACTTTATTTTAAGGTTCACATGTTAGCCACCAATACATACCTAATTAATACCTGTATTAGTGACTTGTAAGGCATGTGTTAGGTAACATTAACCATTTGTTAGGTGTGTATTCACAAATTTCTTGTTCATGACGAATTAGGCCTTTAGTATTGATATAATCTTAATAATGACCTTGTAAGCCTTGATCTCTACATACTAATTAGTAGTAAGTACCAAAATAGAATATGCATAACCTACTTGTATACTGTCTGAATAAATCCCAAATAGTAGGAGAACAGTTCCCAGTTATTAAGTGCTATTTCACACAGCAACCTGGGCAGTGAAATGCAGCAATGAGGTTGAGCCATACACTTGCTTATTCTACAACTGTTCTCCTACTATTTGGGATTTATTCAGACAGTATACAAGTAGGTTATGCATATTCTATTTTGGTACTTACTACTAATTAGTATGTAGAGATCAAGGCTTACAAGGTCATTATTAAGATTATATCAATACTAAAGGCCTAATTCGTCATGAACAAGAAATTTGTGAATACACACCTAACAAATGGTTAATGTTACCTAACACATGCCTTGCAAGTCACTAATACAGGTATTAATTAGGTATGTATTGGTGGCTAACATGTGAACCTTAAAATAAAGTGTTACCAAAAAACATATCATTTATCTAGAACTACCTGTATCAGCTAGTCATGGATGTCTTTCTACGGACCAATTTTGAAGTCAGAATAGAATATTGACAAATACAATAGTACAATAAAAATGAAATAGTTCTCCCTTAAAACCTCTATTCCATGTTTCATGTTTCATTATGATTGAAGCAAGGGTTTTTCACTGTGCAATATTAACACATAGATTTTGTTCCTCTCCGTGAGGTGCTTTCAAGTGTTGTCTTGTTATTTCAAAGACCATGGAAAAACAATACACATTGTACAAGTATATGTACTCTAAATCCCTGCTCGCATTATCGCATTATCCAACACAACACCCCAAAAATCCCACGTAAAAAGATGCCTTACACTGTATGGCTTACGGGGGACACCCTTCAAGACGCGGACAGCGCAGACCCCCAGGGGAAAGACCACGTGTCTTGCACCGCAACTATGCTCTCCTGTAAGCAGACACGGATCCTGTGGAGTCTGGCGCTAAAAGTCTCCCCCCTCCCGGGCAATGTCTTGGAGGTATGAGTCACAGCTGTCAGGGTGTTTGAAATGAAAAAGAAGTATTTGGTTTTAAGGGGCTGTGTGTGTGTGTGTGTGTGTGTGTGTGTGTGTGTCACACCGCTCTTTCAGAGATGGATGGAGGCAAAAAGGCTTTCAAGCAGGATTTGGTCTTGCCCTTTTCTTACTATTTGGGGGTGGAGGAATTTCTCTCCCTTTCTTTAGCAAGCCTCTGTGCCATCAGTCTTCACTTATAAGAGCTTCTCCTGGCTTGTGAAATGTCCTTTTGCATTTAGCCAGCGGGGATTGAGGAGAGTGGAACTGATCTCACCTGTCAGAGGGGAGATGAATCAGAGCGGTACAACAGCAGGGGCTTTCAGGTCAACGCCAGCCTTTCTTCATCTGCCATCAGCTCTCGCCAGAAACCCGTGATCTGCTCGCCTTCAAAGCAACACTATGCAACTATTTAACCATTTTTTTTAAAAAGATGTTGCCTTTTCAAAGATGGCAATGGTTTTGATATCATATGCACATTGATGCACGCGAGAGCACCTTATAAAAATGTAAGAAAAGCTGAGAACACTGTCAGCTATATATTGCCAAAACAAAACGTTTACATGCCAGCAAGATTTTATCAATGTTAACTAAGAAGTTGTTGGTGCTTTGTATTCAACTGATTGTGACTCAGGGACCATCATTCTAAATAAGAAGCAACCTGAGGACCCTTGTACTGTGGATGGATTTCAACATTAGCAAAGGACAGGCTACCATGGATAGACCGTATGGACATTATAGGGGACACTATTTTAGTCCGGAAAGTCACGTTGGCATTTTGATATAATATGTATTTGCATGAATTTGATTATTCACTAACATTAATTAATACAAGGACATATAAAATAAAAAAAAACAGTGTGTCCCTCAGTGAAATTACTGAATGCATGGTAATGGATCACCTGTAGTGTCTTGAAAGACCAATGATTGAAAATTCCTGGTTTAGGCCAAAGCTCCACATTACTACAGCATTAAAGTCTAATATTCAAGGAAGCTCTCAGACTGAAGGCTTGGGCTTCATCAGCTTCACTGAGCGCGAGTGGCAAGCTATACATCAAGCTTCATTAGGGGTACTTATTATGTGTGTAGCAGTGATGACTTATGGCAATGCATTAAGCAAACTACTGACCTGAATAAGGAGCTGTTTAACATACGCATTTGCTGTCGCAGCTTTACATTCAGATTAGGTCATTAAAGTCTGCAGAGCGGCAGGACAACTTGCGAGCTGACATGTATATGTGCTAAACGATTATTTACTGAGAAAGATGGTGCATGGTTTGCTCATAGCCATGACCCTTACGAAGCAGCATCTCAAAACGATTATGATCTTTTGGGTGAAGCTGTCAGTATATGCATGCCTGAGTGTGTCGTAAACTACATGTGCTGTCATGCCATTGACATGCTGTCTGCTGTGTTCATGCTTTGCATTCCCTTAGCTCACTCCTCTGCCATCTTTGTGAAATGATTGTTTTAATATGACCTCTGGCGAATAGTGCAGCTGTATCTTTGCCTGTCACGGTAGGACTATAGACATGCAGACAATCATTACTCTGTCACAATGGAACACTGAATAGACAAACAACAAACTGACATTAAATGTTTTATTATCAAAATAGACATGTAACTTTCAACATTTTTTCTGACTCAAATTTCTGAAGACCACTGAAGCTGCTTGCAGCCCCATGGAAAATCCACTACTATCTTCTTCATCTTCACAGTACTTAACAGCATTATACAATGGATGGTATTTTTTTTTTTTTAAAAAAAGAAAGAATTTGTAAGACTAAAACAATCCCTTTGTCTTTCTTCGGTATTAATACCGAAAAATACCAGCCGCAAAGCAAACACTGTTCATTTGTGAAAAACATGGCAAAGTAGCCATTTGGCACAGTTGTATCACACACAATAATAGTGTCGGCCAATGAGTGGCCTCAGGCTGACAATATCACTGGTCCAGTTTACTTGTGATTGGTCGAGATCCAGTGGGGGCTTGCCCTTCTCTCTTCATTTTGTTGACTTGTCAGAATTTCATTTTTGAAAGCTTGAGATACTGAAAGAGAGTTTAGTCTTTCAGCGCTTGAGTCCAATTGGGTAAAAAAAAAGGAATTTATTTCCAAGTTGTTACTGCAGCCAACTGACCCTGTGAATATTGAAAAACAACATGTAAGGCTTCTGACAAGGGTATTCTTGGTATTTTAAAGCAACACCAAAGAACTTTCCCTCTGTCGCACGCACGCAATTTGTTTATCCAGCACCGGCTTTGCAAATAACAATGTCCACAGAAAAGGTAGAATATGTTGCACGATTTATGAAAGTACGATGTATTGCAACATCAGATGCAAGTCAAATTTGTAGTTTCTTATGTCTCAATCTATCGAACTACAGATCCGCTACCCGATCTGGCAAACTTACATAGTGCGGTTATAGCCGATAAAGGGCCGCAAAGCGAATGCAGAAGTGCCGTTCACCCTGTTACAAGTTGATGAACCACTGAAACGATTTTGGAAATATTATTTTAAGGTACAAACAACTCTTTGGTGTTGCTTTAAGGGTATTCTAGTCCTTTTAAACTCACTATTTACACATTTTGAAATTAAACTTTTTAACAAGGACATTTTACAAGCTTACCTGACAACCCAAACTGGAGTTAAACTCAGGAGGGCAGTTTTGTTTTGTTCTGCATGTTGAGTTTTTGTTCATTCTGAAGGGGCTGAAATGCATGATGGGTGAGGATTGGGCCAGCCATTCCTTGCGATTTTCATTACATTTAGAAAGGAAACAAAAAGGGGTCAAAAGGTCAACAGGTCATTGACATAACTGGAACCATATCGTGTCCATGTTCACAACGGCCTTGAGGGCAAGCCCACTGGTTGGAAAAAAGTCTTCTTTTCACTTTCGGAATTGTCTGCAGTCTGAAACATGGCATCCCTTTGTCTGTTGTTGGGATACTTGGGTGGCACAAAAGGGTGCAGTTCTTGAGTTTGAGTGTCTTGGAGTATGTGTGTGTGTGTGTGTGTGTGTGTGTGTGTGTGTGCGTGTGTGTGTCTGTGTGTATGTGTGTGTGTGTGTGTATGTGTGTGTGTGTGTGTGAGTGTGTGTGTGTGTCTGTGTGTATCAGCTGGATGGATGGGTAGAGCTAGCTGTTGTTCTCGGCCGTCATGTACTTGAGTGCAGCGAAGCCGTAGCGACGAGACATGTTCTGCTGGAACTCCTCCTTGAGCGTCTTGAGGCAGACGCGGTACTGTTCATTAGAGCGGAACTTGGTGATGTCGAAACTGGGCGCATGCGGCATGTGGATCATGTAGGCGTTGGGCAGAACCACAAACTCATACTCCTGGAAAGTGAAAGAAAGAAACGCAGAAAAGCTTTCATTATGATTAACCTCTCACAAGTCTGAATAACAACGCTAAACTTTCATCTTTCATTTTCATTAAACTCTCCTGGTAGCGTTTCTCAATCAAGGTCGATATCAGGAGAACTAGCAGTTTGTTCCCTTGAGCAATCATAAGCCTATTTGCAATTTTATCACAAAATCAAAGACTTTTTGTGCTTGTACTCCAGGGATATACATACACTTAGTGTGCTAGGTACGTGTTCCCTTTGAAGATAAATTGCATCTAAAATCTTCCTAAGGTGCGCACAAGAAAGGAGAAGACACGTTGAACCATGGGTCTGTACCTGGGCGTCCAGCTCCATGATGTGGGCCACCTTGTTCCAGCCGAAGCCCACGAATCGTCGGTCATACTCCGGGGAGTCCCTCCTCACCATCACGTACGGCTCAAAGTCCGCCTCCCACTGCACGCGATAGGGCGTGGTGGCCGTCCGCCATTTGGCAAAGTTGGTGGGGGCGTGGCCTTTCATCCAGACATGATACCTTGTGTAATGGTAGAGTTGTAAACACTCAAACGATAACAGTGGACACAAAAAGTGAAATCATGCAGAAATGAGTGTGCAAAGACTGAGCCTTACAATCAGTGCCTTGATACAGAACATACATACTACATGAGAAAGTGGCTTATTGACCATTATGTGTAGATATGTCCCATTACATGGACTGTGCAAGTGCAAATGTGGAAAGTGCATTTATGATTTTCTTCCACAGAACGACACTTTCTTGGCCATGATATTCTGCAATGCTTCCAAAGATCAGTAAGGACAGAGAAGGGATAAACATCACAGACTTGTCTAAACTACAATGTTGTCTGTTCTTTAAACAGAATCTAATTAACAGGAAATCCCCATATAAACACCAGTTGGAGTTTACTTCCTGGTTTTAGATTGGAGAGCTTCAGGTGAATTGTACCTGAGCACCGAATGTTTTATGGAGGAGTCGGGTACAGTGCCTTGGTGCACCCCTTTGAAAACAGCTTTCTCTTCAACTAAATAAACTGATCTAAGGTTTAAGCAAACTCTGACAAACTGGGTTTAAGCAAACTCTGGTCTACAAGCTTGAGTGTGGAAGCACCCTTAAGCTCCTTTAAAGGAACACTACATAGGCATTTCACTGTAGAATACATCTTCTTTTACGAACACCTCCACACTGCTCTCTTGCTGGCAGACTAATAGCCTCAGATGCCCTTGTTGGTTGAAGCATAGGAATTATTCAGGCTTCTTGACTGTCAAAGAAAGTTTCTCCATTTCTGAGAGGAGCTGTCTGACATAAGAACTTGAATACTTGATCTCGCTGTCATGAAAGTGATGAGCGAGGCTTTTTCTGACTTGTTAGGCCTCGATCGTCTCTTTAAGTGTGTGTCAGAGAGCAAGAGTTCCACAAAAAGTATCAGAAACAACGAATGGCAGAGCAAGAGACTGAGAGAGAGGGAAAGAAAGAAAGAAAGAGAGAGAGAGAGAGAGAGAGAGAGAGAGAGAGAGAGAGAGAGAGAGAGAGAGAGAGAGAGAGAGATGTCTGGCTTTTACCTGAAGGTGAAGAGAGTGCCCATGTCCAGCTGGGACAGAAGCTCAGCTTTGGATTTGGGGTAAGACAGACGGTAGCGGAGCGTCTCGAACGCCGGCACCACTAGAGCCTTCTTGGTGCTGGCCATGTCCAACTGCACCACAGACTTCCTGGTAGGGGAGGCATGAGAGGACACACTGAGCATTTTCACAGACCTCTTCTAGAACTTTCATCATAAAAGGAGCTGAGATGAAATTCCTCACTAAGGCAGAGGAGGTACTGTAAGCCACAAAAACCCTTTTTCACTTTTTATTTCATTCAATGTTTCCATTTCTTTTATTGACAAATAACAAACCTTTGAAGGCAACAAAAGACAGACCAGTTAGTACAGATACAAGTGGGCTCAATATTTGGCAAGCAAGTCACTGTTGCTCTTGTTTTCCAGTGGGTTATAACAACGTATAATGGACCACAAAATATTTACAACCTAATTAGAAAACATTTATAAAAACGTACAGTATGAGGGTACCATTGTTGAAAAGTGGATAGGGCAGTACAAAAACGCGGAAACAGATAAAAGCCCGGTCAGCAGTGCTCTGAGACCTGGACTGGGACATTGATGCTCATGTAACAGAGGTCGTAATTCGTCCGACGCTCACGGCCCTCGAACCCGCCACCTCGACACTCACCGGCATGGGAGTCAAACGCTCTAACCACTGAGCTAAAAGCCCAGCCTCCCAACTCAGCGGTTAGAAACGTTCTTAAGGTTAGGGGTGTGAGGATTTACACGGGCAACTAGCACGCTAGCTCAGTTTGCCTCTGTTACACTCACCTGAGATACTCGTACAGGCCGTACATGGGCAGGAAGTCGATGTCGGACAGGAACATGTAGGGCGTGTTGACCTGCCTCATGGCCACGTTGCGCAGCAGGTTGACGGGGTAGAACTGGCCCTCCTTGTAGACGATGTGGTAGCCCACGTTGCTCCTGCTCATCAGCACCTCGGAGCCCTGGGCGTAGCGCAGGAACTGCTGGGCCTCAGCGTCCGACAGGTAGAGAGCCAGACTGATGGGGCCCTCCCAGTGCTTACAGATGGCCTCCAGCATCTGGAGCCTATGGCACACACACACACACACACACACACACACACACACACACACACACACACACACACACACGTACACATACACACGTACACAGAAAAGAGAGACAGAGAGTGAGAATAAATACCACTACCATAAACGACCATTAACAAGACAGGTTAAAGATGAACGTGGCTCTAAACAAACACTTAAACGCTTGGCCTGCTATAGACCAGTGCGTGCATTAGCCACTCAGGAACAATATGTGCGGCTCGGTGAGGCCATTACCCTTCTCCAAACCAGCCGCAGTCAGCAGCCTGCCCTCTAACCCATGCCAGGCCATGCCAAAATGAATTAGCTTGCCAAAACAAATAGTGGATGATCCCTTTCACAGTCGGCAAATTGAATTATCTCTGTCTGGAGTCATTTGGCGCACACCACGAGATGAAAGTGAGTAAATGCATCCACAAATTCCTCTGAGCCCAAGGAACATTGCATTTTTCATTGCTTACTCCATGCCAGCACTATTATGACTAATAACTAACTGCTTCAATATTTTCAGTTTAAGCTCCTTTTTCATGGTTCAGTGAAGCCAGTAATTCTTTTGTAAAATCTAATTTACGTGTTTGTTTCTGATGGGCAATTTTAGTATATTGTGTCGTATAAATAATGCACTAAAAGGTTTCAGCAGATTCCTAAATATTCAAGTTAAAGTTCAGAGGAAAGCACAAAACTACCAGAGAGTAAAACATCATAGCGTAAACACAGTGACTACAGCAAACTCTTAACTTCTAGTTTAAAATCTTTAAAACCTCTTAAGGACCAGTATACAGGTCTGTGGAACACTGCTCTGCACTGGACAATAAACAAAGACAGCCAGGCAAACAACCATTTGCCAGCAAAAACCAAGGCCATCGACAGCACTACACACTTGCGCAAATGAGCCAAGAAATTGTGGCGAGACTTCCATTAACACCCGATGGCGGACTACTTCTTGAACTTTTTAATTCACTTCGACAAGTGCGCCTGCTACACTATATCAGCCCCAGTCAGAGGAAAAGAACCAGGCCGATCCGGCTCTCTGGCTTTGCATACAGATGGCTGTAAAAGCCCAGCGCAAACGTCCCTGACCTGTGCTGCCCCAGGTAGGTGGACACAATGCACCTATCTATTTATCAATGACAAGCCTCTGAAGGGGAAAAAAAGTCAATAAAGCCTTTCCTCCTCCTTTCCTTCTCCACTAAACTTATCTCATCAATACGGTACTGATGGGTCTGCACAGAGACTGGCTCCTATTGAAAAATGTTCTCACTCTACGGGGGCTTACTGCATTACATTCAGGCCTGTGCCAGTTAATTTAACATTTTCTCCTTTTTACCCTTGAATGTTGAAAATGTGATAGCGAGACTCATTAAAATCTAAAAGATCAAGTGGAGTTTCCTCTGTGTGTTTTAACAGTCATTAGGTCAATTTGAAGGAATTTCATTAAGGATGATCTAGTGTGGAGTCAGAGAGAAAAGAAACCTTCATCTCCCCCTGGCAAACACAATCAGATAATGGTTAATATTATTAGGAGTGCTATTACACTTTTCTGAAAAAAAAAAAGATTATCATTTTCTCTTAACTTCTGAGCTTTCGTTCCATATTAACTTCAACTTGCTTTGCATGCTTCACGACACTTTAAGAAATAAATTTGACAAAATAAATAATTTCAGAGACAATAATGAAACGAGGAGCACCTAAGGCTAAAGGATTTGTACACACTAAAAACACACATAGTGATGTGCACACAAACACACACTACTGACACACATTCTGAAATTAGACAAATCAAAACGTAACAAGACAGGAAGCCTATACGCAGTCAATTTCATTAAAACGTATGATTTACAGCCTCTCCGAATGATCAATGAAATCCTTCACATCCGACTTCCCGACAAAGACGGAGGGGGAAAAAAGACAAAAAAGACAGACAAAAAAGGAAAAGATTTAGCGAGCAGAGAACAGATAAGCCCCAACCCCCGTTCCTCAACACGTTCATCCCCATTCAGTGTGGAGTCCTCAGGGGCTAACGAGCATCTCGACGGAGGCTCCTCCAGCCCTAATCTTAATTATTGTGCGATAATATTTCACATGCTTCAATACTTGTTACAGCTGGCTTCACATCTCTTGCGACGGGGATTATTTGTGTCGCAGGAATCGTTCCTAGCAGCCAGTCACAACGTTTTTGAGATAGCGTGCGTATTCTTGCTTGGGTTGGAGATTAGAATGAGATTGACCTGGCTTTCAAGATGGCCGAAAACAGACGGAGTGTCGAGGGCAAAGAGGGAGTCAACCTGCCAGTCAGTCACGCTGAAATGAAAAGCAAACGAGAGAGAGAGAAGGGAAGGAGGGATAATGGAGGGCGAGTGGCAGCCCCTTCCCACAGCCTCAGACAGTCCGTCTGATCAATATTCACTTTGTGAGGCTAGACAAACACTTGTTTTTTTTTTTTAAACTGAATCAACCTTTTTCCTTTTTTTCACCGAAACTCAGCCTTTTCTGTTATCTCGTGTCTCCTAGGATCTTTTAAAGGTTCTTTGCCATTACTTTTTTATCTATCTATCTATCTATCTGTGTCTCTTTATCTTATGCCATATTTCCTGCATATGTACTGTAACTCCAGGGTGAAACTGTGGAGTATAGAACAGATTTTTAGATTTACGTAATTCAATTTTGGGTAACACTTTATAATAACTACACACAATTCATCATTTATTAAGCTTTTTTTACTTATTAGTTAATGGTATGTTCCTCATTAGTAATTTCTTATTTGTCATCAGTGAAGCATTTGTTCACACAGTTATAAATAGTTTGATCATAGTAAATAAGCCTATATCTTAAATATGTTTATACATTATTGTTAATACTTAATAAATGATGCAATAATATGTTTTTGATTAAGTAATATTTCCATTATTTCACAGTTGTTACATACACGCACTAATGATTAGTTAGGGTGAGGATACATATTTTATAAACCATTTCCTAATACTATAATTAATATTAACTTTTAATATTAACTTTTAAAAAAATTAACTCAGGAGTTACAAATGGTTAGTTAATTATATTTTGTGAGCTCATCTAAAGTGAGGACGTTTTATGCCTTGCAACACATTTACAAATGAGTTATAAAGTTTACACTTGCATTTATTAATTTAGCCGACACTTTCACCCAAAGCGACTTACACATGTCAATGAAATTAAAGGGCAAGGCCACATTGGTGGACACCGGGGTTTGAACCCCCAGCTTTATGGGTTACTGCATGTTAACCTGGCTCCCTATCCACTACACTACCTCTGCCCAGTGGTATTACAACAGTCAATTCAAAAATATAATATAGATATGCGTGTTTACTATGAACAAACCATTTTTAACTGTGTGTAAACATTATTTACAGATGAGAATCAATGTAGGAATAATGCTTTACAAATGAAGAATACAGCATTTAAAAATAGTTTACAGATGTTTAATAACAGTGTGTAGTAGAAGAAAACAAACTCTTGCATAGTTGTAGGGGTTTCTATCTGGGCCAAGGTAGTGTAGTGGATAAGGAGCTGGACTAGCATGCAATAGCCTGAAAAGTTGGGGGTTTGATTCCCGGCTTTCACTGTTATGTCAATGGCCTTCAATTTAATTGACATGTGTACGTCGCTTGTCTACTAAATGAATGGATGTGAATGTAATCTTTAGAAAGTCCTCACTTTAGATAAGCTCACAAAATATCCTTAACTAACCACTTGTAACCCCTGAGTTAATCATGAATTATAGTATTATAAAATGGTTTATAAAATACGTATCCTCACCCTAACTAATCATTAGTGCATGTGCATGTTGCATAATTTAGCATTAACATTTAAGTATTAACAATAATTCATAAACATAGATATAGGCTTATTTACTATGAACAAACCATTTATAACTGTGTGTACAAATACTTTATTTATTAGAATTAACATAGGAACAATGCTTTACAAATGATGAACAAAGCATTTTGTAATAGTTTGCAACTGGTTTATACTGTAATAAGAAAATGATTTCATTATAAGTGGTTATTTCATTACTTATTAAGTATAAATCATGTACTTACAAACATATTTTTTGGATAGGCTTATTTACTATGAACAAACTATTTATAATTGTGTGAACAAATGCTTTACTGATGAATTTATGTATGAACAAGAAATTACTAATGATGAACAAACCATTAACTAATAAGTAACAAAGGCTTAATAAATTATGAATTGTGTGTAGTTATTATAAAGTGTTACCAAATTTCGTTGGTAGCACTTTATAATAACCATCCGTTATAAATGGTTAATTGATGCTTTATTTTGCAACTATAATAAAATATTTAATCACTTAATAATCATAACTTAATCATTTGTAGATAACAATCAATGATTACTAAATACATAACTTACAAATACTTTATTATCAGCTTATGAAAAAATAAACAATTTATTTATATATAACATACTAAAAAATATCAGTTTAGTGATAGCTTGATTTCAATTTATTTTATATTAATAAGCTACATTATTATTGCAAATATCATATTATTAATAATGATATATTGAGTTATTGTTAATGATTATAATGTTGATCGTAGGCCTTTACATAGCCATATACACAACGCCTATGGATATTACATAGGTTGATTAACTATTGAACTATAAATGATGTTCTATTGATTAACAGTTAGTTAGAAAAACAATTACAAATTTGTTACAAATTTGTTTTTCAGATGGCTATGATAAAGTTGGGTCGTAGTCTTTTATTTGGTAGTAAATCATTTGTAAACTATCTAAAAATGTACATTTTATAATTAATTGATGGGAAATTATTGCATCAAACCTTTTTTGTAATGGCTATTATGAAGTTGCATCTTAGTCTTTTATATGTTAATAAACAATTTGTAAATTATCTAAAAATGTCAATCTCATAATCAATAACTGGAGTGCAAACCATCTATGAACATAATGTTTATTTGAAGTTTCACCAAAACGGTAAGTTATGAAAGTTGACAAAACAAATTTGATAATGGAAAACATCACATCAAAACAACTTCTATTTATATTTCTTGGCAATGTCATGGAGTAGGCGACCCAGTGGGCCATTGCGATGTTTTTTGGCTAGCCATTCATTCCACTCAATTAATGTAAGGTGATCTGTTAACAAGTCCTCTGTCCGGTTCCCCCTGCATCTTGAGATGATCTCCTTATAACTCCGCCAAGCCCTCTCGATGTGCTGAGTGTGGCAACCTGTATCTGCATTGACGAATGCTTGACTGTGGTTCACTGTGTAATGATCATACCCCAGTGCAGGCAGTACCTGGCGGTAGGCTCGCCATTCGTCACTTAAAACTGAAGTCCCTCTTCTAATATGGTGGACGATGAGAGGTACCAGCTCTTGTCTTGTCCTTTTTGGCACTAAACGTAGAATAGGTCGACGTCTTGAGTGCTTCACACCGAGCATCCCAAACACCCACTTTTTTCTTTTCCAGCCACCTGTTATCCGGCCACGTCCATACTGTCAAAAAAGCACACATGGATATTACAAATTATGTTTAAGCATTATTTTACTCTTTGGTAATAAAAATAGGAGAAAGAGGAAGATGATGAGGAATAACAAAAAGAAGAAAAATACATTATGTGTATTGTGTTTGCATTTACTTTTCTTTTGTGCCTGAAGTGGCTTTCATCTATCGCCACAAACTCTCTTCGACCTCCCAGCCTCTGTCCTCTCTTCCTTCGCATTCGTTCCACAGCCTCAACACAGACATTTCTCATATGTTTGGCCATTCTTGTCAGTGTTGCTGAACTTGCGGCAATGTCATCGGTTATCATGTCAACTTGTCTTAACCGTAGGCCTTGTGCAAACCTGATAATACACAATATTATAGTAATGGTGAAAAATTGCATAATAAACAGTGAGCAGACACCTAATTAGGACACATGAAATATGCATCAAGGAGAGAAAGAGGAAGGTAGAATGAGAGAGAAGTAAGACAAACAGAAAGAGTGAAAAGGGGAGAAAGTGAAGACATAGACAGATGTGGGTGGATGAATAGACATAGGTACATGGATAGATGATAGTCGGGTAGATATGGAAGAGAGTGCAGGTAACTAGATGGAAATATCTAGTACAGATAGATTATTGTTAGAGACAGACAGGCAGACTCAATAGACCTCTGAAGTTTGCCTACAAAAAAGAACCAAAACGGCCATCTTTGCCCATATAAGGAGATCTGGTTGTTAATTGAAGCTAACTACCTATGGCAAGTTCATTGCAAGTTAGCTCTGGGGTAGCAATAATCTAAGTGTGCCGCCTTCACGTACCGGTCACAGTATCCACTCGAAGGCAGAGGACAAAAGTGTGTTCAGGAAAACGTCTGCATTTCAGACTTTTTCATCCCCGCGAGAGTTCATATCTAAAAAAATTATTTATTTTTTTAGATATGTGATCACATTTCACTTCACCTTTGTAAACGGTACGCTCTGAATGATTAAAGATAATGATTCATGGTCACTTTTTACACCTGAATTTATAATTTAGCCTACTTGTCTATAGGCCTTTCTCACAAAACGACCGATGGCCCAAAAAGTCTTCAGAGCAGTGTACTCGAGCTTCCAATGTTTAAGGGCGCTACACACCAACCCAACATTGGCTGCCAGGTGCCGACGGCGATAGCTTTTGTGCCGATTCAACATGTGTAATCGGCAGAAAAGCTACCACCGCCGGCATCCGTCAGTCGATATCGGGTTGGTGTGTAGCGCCTATAGGTGCAGGAACCGGAAGAGCCAGTCCCTGCTCTGAAAGACTTTTTGGGCCATCGGCCGTTTTGTGAGAAAGGCCTATTGTGATCAGAATGTTCAAGATGAACTTAAAAGTGCCTAATTGTCCATCCAAAGGTTATACCAAAAGACTATCTGATATTTAAGCCTGGTTATGGGTATAGGCCCTGCTTAAGCAACATTAAAAATCTAATTGGCCTACATATACCTACTGTTACTGTAGTAGTCTATGTCCATACCTGTATAAGAACCTCATCCAGCTGAAAAGGCACATCTTGGATTTGCTGAAGATTGTCTGGTGTCGGATGGATTTCCTGACTATGCCTTTGTGCTTGGCCCGACGTCGACATACCCTGTGGACAAAAAACACAAGCAATGAAATCTAACTTAAAGTTATTCGTTTGATCTCAATTCATAGTATCCTAGGCCTATAGCCTACATGTTTCCCCCATAAATATAAATCGTATAGGCTTTTCAGATAATTAGAAATGAGTCTTCTAGCCTAGGCCGATATGCCTACATGGTAGGCTAGCCTACAAAATATAAAATGAGAAAAAAAATGCCAGTAGCCTAAGTATATAGAAAATATAAGTGGTTTTCATTCAAGATGTAGGCCTATCTATCTGTGATAAATATAGCCTATGGATAAAAAGACAACTTACCATTCACATTTATCCACACCACGACACTTCTGTTCAATTTTCATTGTATGGTGGCAAAAGTTGCATTTCATCTTTTTTTTTATCAGTCTTCTCCTCTGCAACCATTTTATAAGCTTCTTTAAATTCTTTTTACTTCTTCTTCCTTCAATTAGTTGCCGCAGCTCCCTTGCTAAACCAGGCATCTTGATTCCATAAGGAAATATGCTACTGTGTTCCAGTTTGCGCCAAAAAATACGCGCCAGTAGTGCATTGGTAGCTGTGAAGCCAGCAGCAATAGGGTGGGGGGAAACGTCATTATACAAATATAAGCGTTGACTGATGATACTGTTTTGCCACAATGTTATCAGCCTCCATTTACCATTGTTGGTTTTCAATAACATGCTATAAATTATACAATTTACAAATTATAAATCAACATGGCAAGTTTCAAGCCCAAAGAGAGGGATTTTAAACTCTTATTTTGAAGTCAATGAATTCAGGAAACTCCGGCTGAGGGTAGCTAATCTTTCTTTTTTCGTTATGTTAACAAGTGGCTAGTGACAAGATCTCGAAGTAACGTGGAATTAAAAGAAGAAAATAAGCATAGCATTACATTTCATTGCCATTTATCTTAGACACGAAATGGCAAAAAGAAAAAGTAGACCTTTTACAAGGTCAGGGAAGATCAGGAAACTAGATGGTGAAAAGAAGTCGCCTGTAACCCTAATCGACGATGACGATGGGGTTGATGGACACGAAGGGAGTTCCAGCCAGATAGTGCTAAACTCAACTCAAACCGCCCGTAAGTTTCTTAACTTTCATTCTTATTAGCCTGTTATTAATGCATCCAACTTACTGTCTTAACAGTAGTTTCTAGCGTTATCTTTTCCCCCTTTAAGTTTATAACAACTTGTCAAATGTGCATGGCTATCTTATCACATCTGGTGTAGCTAGCGAGTAAAAGCTTGTAGGATGTCTTGGAGCAGCTTAGCAGCTACACACAGGTCGTTAACACACATTTTTAGAGCAGCACTCCGAGGGATGCAGATCGTTTTCGAGAGGCAAACATTTAAGAAATGCTTTTTAGCATATGTAGCCTACACTGTAAACATTCACAGTTGTTGAAGCCTATAGGCCATCAAAGGGCAGAACTGACTACTAATTGTATTATGTGTAGTCTGTCAAAATCTTCAAATACCCTATTATGTTTATTATTGTCATTAATTGTGGTTATACTGCCTGTATTTTGGTGAAAAACAGCATACTGCATGGTGAACAAATGTAGAGCAAACCATGAATGTAGTATTGATGTGCTTTTAAAACAGAAACATAGCATGCTCTACCTATTATTTATTTATTTATTTATTTCTTCCTTGCTTTCTGTCTTTCAGGAAACTCTATGTCTCCAACAGTATCAGAGCTCCTCCTTAAAGCTAAGGAGAGAGAGGGTGTCCTGATAAGGAAGAACAAGAAGCTGAAAAAGGAATTGGACTCTCTTCGCAAACAAGGGGCTGGTAAATCAATACTTTATCTCAATATGACATTTAACAACAAACACCACTTGGATTAAAACATTTTAATATAGGGCTCTTCACAGTGTAAGTAGAACGCTCCATTCACGTTCGGCTGTCAATTCTTTATGCTAAGCATAATTGACCGCTGTCAAGGATAGTGGCCTTTTTGCCACTGATTCACTACAGACAGTTGTTCAGCTGCGTTCTAAAGAATGTTGTATTCAAGTTCAGTGAGTTTGGTGAAGTTTGTTTCTCATCATTTGCCAATGAAAACAGTAAAAAATACATTTAAAGACCCATCAGGTGAAGTGTCTTCTCTTATGTTGGTAGGTAGCCGTATAATAAGTGGGGTCCGGGTCGCTCTGTCGGGGCTTATTTTTTCGATAATGGCTGGCATTCTATACATTAACCCTTACACAGTAGAGCCCTTTGAAGACTCCATCAATAATATCAAATATCAAGTATAACTTTTTTTTCATGTTGTCACCATGTTGGTCTTGAGGATGGACACACATCATACACCTTTGTACCTGACAAAATGTATGTGAGTACTGAAGCTTCTCACTTAAACTTAACTTGATTAAACTTTCCCGTCCCCTTTTCTTATTGTTTCTTTTCAGACAAGATATGCCATACCACAACTTCTGACCACACCACTTCATCTGAGTCATCATCTGAGTCCTCTTCCACCAGTAATTCATCTTCCTCTTCTTCCTCCAATTCTTCATTGTCATCAGACGATGAAAGTCATAAGAAAAGGCGTTACAAAAAAAAGCATACAAGGAAAGACAAAAGGCATCGGAAGGAAAAGAAGTCGGCAAAAGCAAGGCATCGCAAAAAGCACAAGAAGGAACAGAAGTCCGCAAAACCTGAATGTGGACAAAGAGGTGAGTCATAAGGGAGGGCTCCTGTTTACAAAAACAATTACATTAATACGCAGGATTAAAGTTAAAATCCCTTGTGCCAAAATCCAAGGTAAAAACACTGTAAAAACATTCAGAAGCCCCTACTCCTGGAGACACTCCCCTCCATGCTGCCACCATATTACCACTTTGAAATATCCAATACCCAAAATACTCTTAACCAGCCTAGGCATGGTCAAGTTATGAGTGATGCATATTAATGTCAACAATATTTTGTCTCATCTCACAGTCCAGTTAATCTCTATTTGTTTTATTTCTTACTGATGCAGCTTCCAGTCCAAAAGACATCGTTGCAAGGTACAAGAAGGTTCTGCGGGCTTACAACCGTGGAAAAAAACTTGGGGAAGCGTGTACCATTGCTGGTGTTACAGAGCTGACCGTTCGATCAAAAGCAGCTATCCCAGAGTTGGCTATAGCTTCACCAGAAAAATTTGAGGAGCTTTTGGCAGGCTACAACAAAAGAGGAAAAATTTCTGATTTTCTAAGTAAATGTGAAGACCTTATTGAGAATGATACACAGGTCAGAGCTGAGATAGCAAAACTCAAAAATGAGGGCAATCTCATACCCTACATTAAGAGGGAGCCGAAGTAAGCCCCCCGCCAACAACCCTCTTATGTTTAAGCAGTGTTTATTCATGTTGTGTTCATGTTTACTGTCTGATTGTCTGAAGAGGCAGCAGAAGTAAGTGCCCCTCGCCCCACCACCCTGTTTTGTTTACGCTGTGGTGTTGCAATGAAGGATTGATAGCCTTTTAAGCTATTATGTTTTTTGTTTGATTTTTATTTGCTTATTGCCCTGCTCTGATGGATCAGAAGTTTTGATTTCAATAAATATCTCTTGATATTAAAGCCAGTTGTGATGTGTGACAATGCTTTACAATGTGTTAAGCATCTGTAATTGCAGTGTATGTAAAGTGTTATTGTTTTCATTATCACTATTGTCATTTAACAATATTTGACTTTAATCGGCAAAGTCATAAGTTAAGTACTTAACTATGAACACCAGTTACAACTTCAATGTGTTTATACATTGTTTGCTCCAGGTATATCCCATCAGTTTGTAATACAGCATTTTTGGATCATTTACAAATTGTTCATTAAAATATAAGACTAAGATGTAACTTCAAATAGCCACCCAAAATTTTGTTTCATGCAGTCATTTCCCATCAATTGATTATAAGATTGACATTTTTAGATAATTTACAAATTGTTTATTAACATATAAAAGACTAAGATGCAACTTCATAATAGCCATTAAAAAAAAAGGTTTGATGGAATTATTTCCCATCAATTAATTATAAAAAGTACATTTTTAGATAGTTTACAAATGATTTACTACCAAATAAAAGACTACGACCCAACTTTATCATAGCCATCTGAAAAACAAATATTGCAATTGTTTTCTAACTAACTGTTAATCAATAGAACATAATGTATAGTTCAATAGTTAATCAACCTATGTAATATGCATAGGCGTTGTGTATATGGCTATGTAAAGGCCTACAATCAACATTATAATCATTAACAATAACTCAATATATCATTATTAATAATATGATATTTGCAATAATAATGTAGCTTATTAATATAAAATAAATTGAAATCAAGCTATCACTAAACTGATATTTTTTAGTATGTTATATATAAATAAATTGTTTATTTTTTCATAAGCTGATCATAAAGTATTTGTAAGTTATGTATTTAGTAATCATTGATTGTTATCTACAAATGATTAAGTTATGATAATTAAGTGATTAAATATTTTATTATAGTTGCAAAATAAAGCATCAATTAACCATTTATAACGGATGGTTATTATAAAGTGCTACCTCATTTCGTTTTACCTCCTGATGGAGTATAAGGTCCAAGTTTCTTTCGAATGTTTTTGCCATTGGCAATACGTTTCCTAGGAGCATTAATATTCCTCTGTTTGGGATTCATGAGGACTTGGGTGTAGTATTTCAGACTGAGTGTGGCCCAAAGCTTAAATATCATCGCATCTCATTATGTGCAAACTCGCAATCTTGCTTGTGTATTCTCTGTGAAATTTGCTTACATCATTAATTAACAGAGACAGACAAAACCAATTTTTCGCTGTCAGCATGCAAACAAATATTTAGTGTCTGGTTTTTGCGCTGGTCTGTCTCGGGAGCTGAAATCTCCGGTTAGTTTAAAAATCACACTGATTTACTGCAGACAACTGGGAGTGGAAAGCCCTGAACTGAAGTCTGATTCAAACCGCACGTACACCATTCTGGATGCGTAAGCCTACAGTTCATCACCACGGGCTATGCACCCTCTACCCAGGAGACAGCCAGGAGCAACATCCCCTCAGGTACACACACACACACACACACACACACACACACACACACACACACACGCTCTCTCACACACACACACACACACACACACACACACACACACACGCGCGCGCGCCAAAAACACAACCATTTACACATGCACACAGTCGTACAGAAAATGCACAACATCGATACACGTGTCCACACACATAGAATCACATACACACACACACAAAGACACACACGTATAAAGAGAATATATAGGTGTGTAAATAAAGCAATATACACCAGATTTGACTTCCATAATTCCTATGCTCTGGCGCTCCACCTCTCTTGCGCGTCCAGCTCTTTGTCACAGGTGACAGCTGCCTTTTCTATTTGCTTCAGAAATCTCATTTCAAGCACCAGAAGCAGTGTCAGTGAATCGTGCACTGAACAGTAGGCTGTGTGTGTGTGTGTGTGTGTGTGTGTGTGTGTGTGTGTGTGTGTGTGTGTGTGTGTGTGTGTGTGTATGTGTGTGTGTGTAAGTATGTTTGTGTGTCTGTATGGGGTATATGCATGTGCATTAATAGAAATCGGAATGTGTATTTATTTCAGTGAGACACATAATGTATTACTGTATATATGTTTTTGTGTGTGTGAGTGTGCGTGTGTGTGCGTGTGTGTGTGTGTGTGTGTGTGTGTGTGTGTGTGTGTGCATGCGTGCGTGCGTGTGTGTGTGTGTGTGTGTGTGTGTGTGTGTGTGTGTGTGTGTGTGTGTGTGTGTGTGTTGTCCCTACCTGTCCATGGAGAGCTGGGCCACCAGTGTGACGTCGGTGTTGTCAGCGCTGGGCTCGTACTCGTAGTGCAGGAAGTAGAGGTGTGTGCGGTGCACGGTGAAACGCTCCCGCCGGAACTCGTAGCACGGGTCATCCTCGTCCAGCTCCGACAGAGTCTTCTGAAGCTGTGGGGTCAGAAACACAAGGTCATGAAATAGTTTAAATTATTAGAGGATAACAGCGGCCTTGTAGGGACAGACAAAACGTTTTCACATTGAAGGTACTGAATAACAATCTTCACAAGCATTTCCTTCTCAATGCCATCTGACACTTGACAGAAGCACCACTGGCATGGCTGTATTCTTCCTTCAATGCTACTTTCATTTGTGACTTCATTGTTGTCTCCATACATGCAGACCTGGTCTGACAATTTACTGAAGGCAATGACTGAAGAACATTCAAGGCAGAATGTGGGATGTAACGTTTCTTTCTTCCCA
>NC_055978.1:22045705-22053205 GCF_018492685.1 Alosa sapidissima | reverse complement strand
CACACACACACACACACACTCACACACCGACCCCTCCCCACACCCAAGTGAGTGCCCAACGAATGGCAGCTTAATCCCGTGAGTGGCTTGGCCCGATACCTGCCCGGTGGCATTACAATGTTGTGCCGTAATGCTGTGTGCTGGCACGGACACGACACTGACACGCGGGGGCCCCAAGCTGGCATTACTGTAAGAACAAACGTCCAGGCTGGACAGGGACGCCACAGCACAGAGGCGTTGTTATCGAACACGTCTCACGCTGACGAGTCCGTACATACTACATCAAAACAACCACAGCAACCGGGCCTGTCTCTCCTGTACACAGATGTGTCACCGCAGTCTCCAGTATAATGGCTGGAAACTCTACAGGAGGCCACAAAGCTGCTTAAAATGGAGGAAATATGCACTTTTATTTCCGAACTGGAAGGATGGGAAGGACTCTCTTAGGAAAAGTAAGGGCTCAGAGTACTGGGAACAGCTCTGGGCGCATGCTGTGAAGAGATGGTTCGACTGACTCTGGGATTTCAATTTTGAGAGCTGGTGAATTACTTTTTTTTTAATTGAAGCATTCAGGATGCCAGAAGGGTTGATTTGAATGCCTGACTGACAGCCTCGATGCATTAAGTGGGTCAGTATGGAGAGAAGAAGAGAAGGCAAGACATATGAGATATGGACAGAAATCAAATTAATGATTTGCTTGCAGGGTTTGTGTGGGTAGGGGACCATTATTTTGTTTTCATTATATCTGTTTTTTTGTCTTGGATGCTTTTTTATTTTAGGTTTGATGTGCTTACACATGTGCTTGTGATTTGCAGACGTTTTGATGTTTATTCAATTCTGAAATTTGTGATTTGGTCAAACAGTTTTTCAATAAAAATTTGATTTAAAAAAATAATATATTTGCATTCTTGCAACTACATTTCAGATTTTCCCCCAGTCTGCTTGGAGAGGCAGATGGGTTGTGTCAAATATAGGACGCCTTTGGTGCTACTAGACTAGATGTACCTTTGAACTTGTGAAAGACGGCCCAAAGCTCGGCGATGTCGGTGGCGAAGGTGATGTCCGTGTCGAGCACGATGACCTTCTTGAGGTCTGAGGGCAGCGCTTTGGTCAGCACCAGCTTCATGAGCCCATAGATGCCCGAGTAGTGCTTGTTGGGGATCCAGGACACTTCAGACTGGAGTGGGAGGGAAAATGAGGGAGAGACAAAGAGAGAGAGAGAGAGAGTGAGAGAGAGAGAGAGAGAGAGAGAGAGAGAGAGTAAGAGAGAGAGAGAGAGCAAATGTGGGAAAAAGGCCATCAAAGGTTACACAAATGACTAAATGTTATGAATGAATCTCATAAGCATGTCATCTAACTTGTGATAGATAATTTGACATAATTCTACCAACTGCTCACCTTCAGCTCATCGTCTTTTAATTTTTTAATTCTACCCTACAGTGATCCCTCCCAAAAACTGCCCTCACCTTCAACTCATCGGCGTCGTAGAAGTCCACCCGCACGGCCGGCACCATCCAGGTGTGGAAGAGGGAGGCCAGGATGCGCTGGGCGATGGAGTCTGTGATGAAGTGGAAGTGCAGCGGGTTGCGCCTGTCACACGGGCAAACACACACGACAGGACATCAGTGGCTACTCTGGGTCTTTCCAGCATGGACACAAACACACAGCAAACAACAGCACATGACACAAGTGGCAGCTCTGGTTGTTTCCAGCACACAAACACACAGTTTCTTCCTCTAATTGATCCGTTTCGACTGGAGTCCAAAATCCGATACATTATAAAACAAAACAAAATGCAGGGGTCTGATAAACTTTCAAGAACAACTTTCTCCAAGTCAGAAGACTTGCAGCATTGTAACACAACTGCCACAACCGCAAACAGTCTGGCTCAGCCTTGAGAGAGACAGAAACTTTCACAATTTCATATTTCTACCAGCACAGGCCGCACTCTCCCTCTTCGCACACTTGTGTTTTCTATTTTCCCCTGCCCAAGTTCATAATTCAATTCCACTGTCCTTGTTTGCTGAACAAAGAGAATGACTCAGAGATTTGCCAGCCTCGTCGTGCCGACAAGAACATAGCTGACTCTTGATGGAAATGAAATCAGTTTCGGTCAGAAAAGTGGTGCCAGAAAATTGCATATATTAAATTTATTTCTTTTTTAAAGAAAAAATAAAATAGAAAAGAAAATTGATGTCTTTTTCTCTCCCTCTTTTTCGTAGCAGACTTCAAGTTAAAACTTTGGATTGGATTCTTTTGTGGGATTCCAACAGAATCCAAAAAAATACAAAAAAACTCAATCTGACAAAGAAAAACGCACTGCTATTGTGCAGTTTGGATTGACAGGTTGTCCCAGTAAGGTGGCAGTCATCTCTCTAGGGGGCCCTAAGAGAGCAGTATCTCATCTTCTTCTGACCCAAGCCAGGGAGATGACCCATGCCGCCTGTTTCTCCTCTCAGGAACACAAAAGCGAGTCACGCATCAATTTCGACATGCTGTGCTTACATCATAATACAGTAGGATTCTCAAGTTCCATCAGAGATGACAAGGCACGTCTTTGATTCACATAGAAAACAGTACGTGCTGATAAACCATGTTTACAGACGGATATTGTTACATATAGCTTTAGAACATGGAACTTCGAGGTCAAAGTGTATAGAGGAATTGGGGAAGTTGTGGTACAAGAAGCAGCATTCTGACCACATCTCTATGTCTATGTCTGTGGGCACTGTATCGATTCTGACTGGTGGCCATTTCCCCATCCCACTCCCATCTCTCTGCCTCCCACCCCTTTCCTGCCACTCTCAACTGTCCTGCCTGCGTACCAAAAGCCTTATATTGTATAGAACATTTACCGTACAGCTCTCCACTGGGTCTGTAGTTTGTTTAGCATTCAACAGGTTTCCACAAATCCCAACACATGAAATGCTAAAAAACATCCATAGCTCAACATAAGGTCACTTTCCTTTGTTCATCCTCAAAAGTTAGCCCTAAACTCCTGCATTAACCTCCTCCTCATTGACCTTCATTCATTTCTCGATAAATGTTGCCCTGCTCAATAAAATGACCACGTTGAAGTAACACCTAATAGAACTGACCATGCAGTATCTAGGCTTCTATATCTATGGGCTAAACCACGTTCTATAACAGATGAACCCAGCAGAAACATAACTGATGGAAGTCACATGAGCATGCTTTTGAGACATGCTCTGGGATTACTTCAGGCCATACCAAGTCAGTTATGAGAAAACGTGTTTAAAATCCTTTCGATTTTGCGAGCCTGTAAATGCCGTATTACGAAAGAAGCGCGTCTGCCAGCTCCATTCTGTCAGGTTCCAATGTGAAGAACAAGGCCCTTATGTCTTGGAGCTGAGTCAGAGAAATTCACAAAGAAATGGATGTAACCTAGGTCACAGCTGTCATAGCAACAAGCACACACAAGGCCTTTCTCTTTTAGATGTGATTATTTCTGTTCAAGTATTTGTGATACAATTGTGCACTAATTACATTTCAGACAACATCAAATAACAAGTACAAAAATAAAACAGCAATAGTCTAATTCCCAGAGCGAACAAAACTGAGAGAAGTTCACACTTCATGAGCTTCAGCCAAATCAAACTGGGTAAGAATGGTTACGTAAAAGGCACCTCCACCTCCACACACACTCCTACACTCACACACACACACACACACACACATACTCTCTCTCTCTCTCTCTATCTGTCTCTCTCTCCTACACTCTCTATCTCTCTCACACACACTTCTCCACACACACACACACACACACACCACACACACACACACACACACATGCACACACACAAATACTCTCTCTCTCTCTCTCTCTTTCCTACACTCTCTATCTCTCTCACACACACACACACACACACACACCTGATGTGCGTTTGTCAGTGTGAGTATCCTGTACTCTCTCAGCCCCATAGCCCAACAGGCAGCAGCACGGCTGCTATTTCGGCAGCCCCAATCTGTGAAGGCGAGTGCGTAGATCATGAATGGACTTTGGCTCTCATTAAAGCAGAGCCTGCGGCTCCCCGGCCGAACCACGTCACGCCTTCACGAGTCCACCCTCAGGCAACACATGATTAACATGAAAAACCCACCGACCGAAACCGGCCAGCACCGGTCACTCACTAAGATCTTGTGATCAAAGGGAAGTTCAAAAATCTCAATCACCAAACCGAATGGGTGCAGAATGGGATTTGTGGAGTGGGGTGAGTAGAGCTCCTTTCAGACGTGTGGTGTTTGTAGTGAGATCAAGATGCATTTGGCTCACAAATCTGGCAAACACTGACCGGCTGTATTCAAGACGATACTTTTCGCCAAGCATGTGGTCTTTGTCCGTAGTCCCTCAATGACAGTGGATGAGATCTGACACTGCCTTCATCTTTTTCTCACTAAGTGCAATAACAACCTGCCACATCTCCTCTGGTTCTGGTTTGGCAAGCAGAGTGGGGAAGGAGACCATGCCATCATTGACATTCGCACGGCATCAGCCTGACCTGGAATCATTCGCCAGACAGATTCAAATCGGCTGATTATGGTGGGATAATTCAGCCGGACAGCGCTGAGGCTGTAGACGGACGCCCATTCTCTGGGCTATTTTCTGGGAAAGCCGCTCAGAATGCTAAGCACTAGTTAGCTCTCAGGTTAGAGGATTGTTTTTTCAGGGGGTGGGGTAGGGTGGCTCGTTGAGAAAACAAAGGGACTGATTAGAAAAGAAGGTGCAGATGAAACCAATGGTCACACCTAAAAACCATCAAACACCCTGCTGTTTAACCTGTGTTTAATCAAACACCCTGCTGTTTAACCTGTCATCATAATTCCCCAGGGCTGTTCATGAAGGGGCGAATCTCAGGAGGAATTCTGGGAATTTAGAGGATGACTACCCCTGTCTTTACCTGTGTCTTTAATCGGCTATCTACACAGGTGACTCCGCCACTTGTCTTAATCAAATAGCACACGATTAAGAATGTGGATTTCCCAGGAAAGCACACGGTTTTAACGGTTTTAACATGATGATGGGTAACTGCTCACCAGAATGAGTGAATAATCAGACATGTCTGCTATAAACAAGCACTGACTCTAATAAGTGTGAGAGAGAGAGAGAGACAGAGAGAGACAGAGAAACAGAGAAACCACTCTCACACACTCACAAAGACACAGACATTATTATAACTGCTTTGGAAATACGGGGGACCTTGTCATGCCAAAAAAGCAATTTGAGAGAAAGAGTGAGAGAGAACCAGAAAGAAGAGGAGAGTGAGAGAGAACAGGAAAGAGAAACACATGGCAAGACCAAGCGTAAAAGTTAGAGAGCCTGAGAACCTCTGCAATAAGCTCATCGAGCATCATTTCACGCTGTAATAGGTGACAGCCAAAATCCTTCTACTTCACTGTTGTTGGAAATTCAATGCAATTAACTCCGGTGATGACATTAATAAATAAATAAATAAATAAGATAAATGCTAGATGCAGCAAACATCACCTTGAGCTATAACCCTGGTTTAGTTCTCTTAAGCACTCAAAAGAGCCGAACAAGGTCTTTTTTGTCGTGGATTTCGTGACAAATCCTTTGAAAGTGCTTCTCTTTGCAGGTCGGTCATTGTACCTTTTTAAGCACCCTTCTCCCTCCATTTTACACCCGGGCTGTTATTTCCTCACAGATGGACCCACTAATGGCCTTAAGCCATTAAAAAAGCAGTGTGAAGCAGCAGGACCTCCGAGCACTAAAAATGTGATTGTTGGGCGTTTACTCCAAATAAGCTCCTTTCGTCACACACAGCAAATCCTAGGTGGAGAGGGAACAAGCCTGCGCACTTAAACTTCAACAAGCGACCTCGGACGAACAAATCGTGACAAATAAAACACTCCAACTGAGGTATGAATTACACACTCGCTATCACTCAAGCCATTCCACTCTCCTTCCCCCATCTTTACAAATATCTATTCCCGTTGTTCCCTCTTTTCTCTCCACACTGTGGTTAGCTCGGGGGTTGCGAGTCAGGTCTGAGTGTGCGAGGATGAGTTACACACTCATCTTTTTCGCCATCCCTCCCTATCTGCTTGTCACATTTCTATTCCTGTTGCTCTCCCCCTCTCTCTGCCCACTCTTGTTAGTGCAGGGTTGCGAGCCGGGTCTGGGCTGTGAGCGTGAGGCTGCGGAGGAGAGGAGAGGAGGAGAGGAGGAGGAGGAGGTGAGGAGAGGAGGAGAGGAGGAGAGGGAGCCCGGGGCCATTTTTACACAAGAGTTCAGAAGGGGCGGTGTTGCCTGGCAACAGGGAGTAGGCGGCAGGTGTGAGAGAGAGCGACATATTCAGTTTGGTGAGAGGAGCACAACAGTGGGGGCCCCAGCTGTGTGTGTGTGTGTGTGTGTGTGTGTGTGTGTGTGTGTGTGTGTGTGTGTGTGTGTGTGTGTGTGTGTGTGTGTGTGTGTGTGTGTGTGTGTGTGTGTGTGTGTGTGTGTGTGTGTGCAAATGTAGGAGTAAAAAGGAGGAGAGTGATAAACTGTACAGTCACAGAGAGGGAGAGAGAGAGAGGATAAGGAAAAAAGAGAGTGTGAAATAGCCTGCTCTCCTGATATGGAGTCATCAAGAGGAATTCTTTGTACAAGAAAAGACATCAAAGAGGACAGCAGCATCAACAAGGTTGATTTGGACTCTATCTGATGCTGGAGAGGGCCATGAGTCATTGAGCAGTCAGTGCGTCTGTGCACCAGAGGTCACATGGCACACATCATGGGCCGTGACAGAATGCCAGGGCACGGGACCAATGACCTTAGTGACCTACCGGTGAAAGAGGACGGACTTGACCAATGTCACGACATCCCTGCTGGCGTTGTAGCCGGCACACACGATAGCTAAGTGGATTGTCTGCAGAGGAAGGAGAGAAAGAGAGAGATTAGGACAAGAAAAGGAGGATGATGAAGGCGATGAGGAAGGTGATGATACTGTTAAAGAGAAAGAGAAGGGGAAAAAAAGAAGGTGATGATGATGATGATGATGATGATGATGATGAAGGGGTGAATCTCATGTTTCACTTCCCATTAAATAAACAGTGCTTAAAATCCAATACATATTATGATTAGACTTCACACTAGAGTGGCAGTTACACTGATTAGCAGCAGTGGCAGCAGGAGCAGAAACAGTAGATGCATTATTGCTTGCTATAATATTCTTCTGTCAAGCATAATCGCCACTTAAAGGTACTCTAAGCGATGTTGGGTAACATCACTTCTGTTGACGTTCAAACAAAACAGAGAACTATCTTACTACTCCCTCCCTCCTTCCCGTGCAATTGAAACTCTCCTAAACGTGCATCTCGTCGGTGATAAGCTAGAACAGTTTGTATGGTCCAACATAAAGTTTATGTTTTTATGGTCCAAGCTGGACCAGGTTGTTTTTGTTGCCGTTTTTGAAGCCTGTCCACAGAGACAGATGATGTTTGCTGTATGTGACAAAAAAAAGCTTTAGCTTAGAAACC
>NC_055978.1:22033205-22040705 GCF_018492685.1 Alosa sapidissima | reverse complement strand
ATTTACCGTCTCCCGCCTTAAAATAGACGAACACTTCTACATGATTTAACTGCTTCCACACTCAGCTGCCTCTCAAGGCTGACTTCAGCGCCTTTACCATCACCACTTCTCATGTGTTGCTTAATGCTCAGTCTCCATTTTTATTTCATGGCACGGAAAATTAGCGCGTACATGATTTATTTCTTTGATCACAGAGCCGTAATTGATTGAACGCAAGGGGCCTGATGAAAAAAAAAAGAATATTCCCCCCACAATTAAGATTAAACCAGAGAGAGTGCTTCCTTGATTTTAAACCCCCGACCAAATGTTTGTGTGATCTGTATACTGATGACTGTGGTCACGATGCTTACTTTCCATTACCACAAGGCGCAAGAAAACAATAACAAGTTTCAGATGAATCTAGACTCCCCAAGATTACAAAGGCGACAGGCCGACTTTTCTCTCTCCTGACATAAACATGGTACATATTCAGAAGAGGGCTCATGCATAAGCAATGAGGAGAGTCCCATCGCCATGGCCACTTTGCCTGACTCAGCACTTCTTGTTTACTATGGAGGGAGACAGGCTGGTGCACTCTGGGCCTGACTTGTTAAGAAAAGAAACCGGAGGCACCAAGAAAAATACAGACAATGCATTATTTATAAGTACTGGAGGTTTTGGGGACACTACACAGGCTATTTATACCTCAAGGACCTGAATGGCACATAGTACTCTCTATCACTGCGGTATCTTGCGGTGGCTTTTCGCGAGCTAATACGCATATGATTAATGTTTTCCGATTTCTCTCCACCCTATTTTTCAACTGCAGGTCTTTAAACGCTGTGATTACACTGCTTGTCAATTCCGCTTTAATCACGCAATTTAAATCAATTTAATTAAAGTGTGTAATGGGTTTAGATATCTCAAACCGAGCGTCACCTTCACGGAAAAAAAGCGTCGGTGGCGAGACGTTGACGATAATCAGCCTCCGCACCACGAGATGTGACTGACGGCGTGAACTAGAGTGGCAGCGTGCCCGTTCGACATTGCTGCTGCCTAGGCCTGCCGAATCTGACAGGATCTACTTGGTAATACTGTACCTGGCGGGGTTGGCTATGAAAAGACAGCAAGAACAGCCCCTTGAGGTTGTCCCAGAGCACCGGCTCAATGTTATTTCTATATTATTTTGACGTCCGAGGACTGACCACTCTCCCACCTACCCCCACCCCTGGGGAGGCCGGATGCAGACCCCCCCCCCCCCAACACACACACATACTCTCCATCCATCGCCCCTGGCTGGGCGCCAGGATTAAAAAGCTCTGGAACAACCTGGCGAGCTGCTTTGCATTCCTGGCGGCTGGCCAGGCGGATGAACTGACAGGGAGACAGGACACCCTGAAAGGTAAATACACAAAATAAATTGAATTATCTGTCAGAGCACAAAAGGAGAGTGAAAGAGTTATGGCCGCACACCCCCCCCCCCCTTGCCCCCCCCCCCCCCCCCCCCCCCTTTGCCCCTTCCCAGCCCCTTTTCCATGTCTGCTGCCATTTGCCGCGCTTGGTGTTGTCAGTCTCCCGCCCGTCCACGCACACACACACAAACACAAAGGCACACACACACACACACACACACACCACAGCATCATCATGCCTCAAGGATGATTCTCTGCATCCGTCACCACAGTCTGACAAAGTCATTGCTGCAGCGAGCTAAAGGGGCTCGGGACACAAGGACACACTTATTTTAGGCTATGGATGTGCCCTCCGCAGTCAGGTGGCGTAAACAAGGCAAGACCCCGAACGAGCACGGCGATGAAGTTACATCAGGGACCTTGAGTGACATTTGCTTTTTTTTTTTTATTCCGGAGCACACAGACCCCCATGGGTTCCACGGCGGAGGAAGCTGGAGGCGTTGAGTAGGCAGAGAAAAATACACGCACTGTTCTGGGACTGAGAGCAGCAGCATGCAGTCCTGCACCATCACAAGCTCAACATCACCAGTGCAAGGAAATACAGCTCTAGATTATCTATGCTATAGGTATATACTATTATGTATGCTATAGTTATATATTATTTATGCTATAGTTATATACTATTATGTATGCTATAGTTATATATTATTTATGCTATAGGTATATACTATTATGTATGCTATAGTTATATATTATTTATGCTATAGGTATATACTATTATGTATGCTATAGTTATATATTATTTATGCTATAGTTATATACTATTATGTATGCTATAGGTATATACTATTATGTATGCTATAGTTATATATTATTTATGCTATAGTTATATACTATTATGTATGCTATAGGTATATACTATTATGTATGCTATAGTTATATATTATTTATGCTATAGTTATATACTATTATGTATGCTATAATTATATATTATTTATGCTATAGTTATATAATTAGCTATTAGTTAAGTACAATATAAAAATGAAGACTTCATATTAAAGGGACACCAGGCAACGTTTTTGTGTTAATTAATCATCTTCGTAAGTCGGTATATGGTGAAATGACTCATTACGGGGCGAATGAAGGCTCTCTCGCCCGCCCATACTGCCTGTAGGAAGAATATCCCACTTGCAAGTTCGGTGTATCCTACCCGCCGACCGAAGCAGGATCAGTTTACAGCACAGAGGCAGGCTAACGAAACGCTAGCGATTGTTGCAAACGTGTGTATAATGGCAGAGCCAGCGAAGAAGCAGCGAAAACCCTTGACGGAAGACACAAAGAAAAGGAAAAGAGCTTCAGACCGAGCGAGGGGGAGTTTTGTAGAGAAAAAGCATCAGGCTTGCCTGTTGTCCCTTTAAGAGAAAGACACACTTTATAATACTCTTGCGTTATCAGTCCCAACTCTCTTTCAAATGACTGAGTCATGCGTGGATATCCATGCATTTCTAGCGTACGTGGGAAATTACTGGACTGCATGTATGAACCTGCCGTTTGAATGTGCATCTCAAAACACTAACAAGTGTAAGAAGGTGAGCTTATTGAGCTGAGGCAAATGTGCTCATTGTTTACCTCGGTGAGATGACACGAGCTCAGAACATGACAAAACTAGCGGCGAGCATGTTGCCAAGCCAACGGCAGAGGAGGCTTTTAAGTTGATTAATGTACCTGGGTACTTCCTAGTGCATCTCCTTGTATTAAGTCTAACAAGCCTTTGATGTGAGAGGGAGAGTGGAATGGCAAATGCCTAACTAAGCGTGTATTATTTGTTTACCACACACATGCAAACACGCACAAAATCTAACACACACACACACACACACACACACACACACACAAACAAACACATTCACACAGACACACACACACACAAATATGCACGCACACACACACACACACACACACACACACACACACACACACACACACACACACACATTCACACACACACACACACACACACACGCAAAGCAGATGGTATGACATCTCAGGTGCAAGTGTTGACTATTTTTCTGTGCACACAAATGTAGGTATGACAAGTGATCTACACAAATGAGGAGAAAACCAATGACAGCTTCTGCCAGCTGAATTGGCCTTGTTTATGTATAAGCATTATACATCAACGAGGGAAATACTTGCTTGGGGGCAGCTGTGGCCTACTAGTTAGGGCTTCGGGCTTGGAACCGAAGGGTTGCCAGTTCGATCCCCGAACAGTAGGAAAAAATGTGGGAAGTGGTGGAGCACTGCTCTCCCATGCCCACATCCACAGCTGAAGTGCCCTTGAACAAGGCACCTAACCCCTCACTGCTCTCCGAACACCATTGTAGCAGGCAGCTCACTGCTCCGGGTTAGTGTGTGCTTCACTTCACTGTGTGCTCTGTGTGTTCACTAATTCACGGATGGGATAAATGCAGAGACCAAAATCCTTGTATACCTGATTTACATTTATGAAATGAGCAAGGTGATATTTTACAGAAAGCACGGTCACATTACAAAAGTCACGTTAAAGAAACCCTGTCACTCCAGTGGCTTTTCTCTCCAAATTAAGCTTTATCAGGGATCATTTTTATTACAGTAATTATGCTATTTTGTCCAACAATAATCTGTTGCCAGTTTCTAAGAAAATGCAATGAAAAATACTATGAAGCCTAGATTAACTTCAGAAGAATATACTGTAGCTCTTTTCAGACAAAAATGCAGATAAACACAACCAAACCATATCTAGATACCATATATGTGCTGGATTTACACAGTAGGGGCAAATCATATGGCAGAAATGTAACAAAAATCCAAAGCATCATGAAAATAAAAGCCCAAATTAATGGTATTGTGTTGGGTACCAGAGATACAATTGTTCCCGTGAACTGTATTGAGCACTTTCACAAGTCGAAATGGGTTGGCATCTTCTCAACTTCCCCTGTGCCAAAAACACTGGATCCACTGAGCCAAATAATTGCTTTACATTCAGAGCTTGGTTCGTGTGGTTCTGGTCTTTCACTGGAGCCCATTCAAAAATCAAAAATAAAAAAAAGATTTTTTTTGCCAAAGCCAGGTTTTCATGCAATTTAAACTGCAATTACAAGTCTGACAGTGGAAGGATTTTAAGCTTCCAGTCATTACATCTGCACACATCAAACAATTAGTGTGCGCTTGAGAACTTGATAAACACATTTGCTAAGAAGTAATCAAGGTGTAGAAAAATAAAAACCATTAAAAAAGAACTGCAATGACCAGAGACACCTTGTTGTGTAGATTGTGTGTGTGTGTGTGTGTGTGTGTGTGTGTGTGTGTGTGTGTGTGTGTGTGTGTGTGTGTGTGTGTGTATGTGTCTCTCTCTCTCTCTGTGTGTGTGTGTGTGTGTGTGTGTGTGTGTGTGTGTGTGTCTGTGTGTGTGTGTGTGTGTGTGTGTGTGTGTGTGTCTGTGTGTGTGTGTGTCTGTGTGTGTGTGTGTGTGTGTGTGTGTGTTTATGTGTGTGTGAGAGAGAGAGAAGCAGAGAGAAAGAGAACATGGGAGAATAGAGTCACTTCGTACCTTGGAAGTTGCCGACGGAGAGGTAGAGCCAGGTGAGTGCTGGGATGAAGAGCAGGGCGAGGGAGAAGGCCAGGAACTTCCTGCGCCCACGACACAGTCCCAGCATCCTCTGGGGGTGGGCAAAGAGGACGGAATCAGGAGGCGGAGCAACCTCTATGTTGGCAGCAGCTGCTTGCCAAAATGGTGCATGGCACAGTCTAGGGGAGAGAGAGAGAGAGAGGGGGATAGAGAGAGGGGGATGGAGAGAGAGAGAGAGAAGGTGCCAAAAAAGAAGAGAAGTGCAATTAAAGCAGGAAGCTAATGCCATTTAATGCATGCATCCATCTGCATAACAGTGCTCAAGTTCAAGCTGTTTCCAGGAATGTTGTCCTCTGCAGTAGGACTGACGAGAATGCATTAGGAAATATTGGAGGAGGCCCAGAAACGACCTATCCCAACCAATGCAGCAAACTGAGAGAACACATTCAGAATGCCTAGCCAAACCAAGTGGTGTGTATAATTTCACTCCATCTGTTGAAGCAGACAGTGTGCTATATTGAGGGCTGGAACTAGCAGAAGTTTTTAATGGTCTTTCTGAATGCACCTAACTGCAATTGCTTATGTTATGGTTAGACAATAAGGCTTTAGCTAATTTTGGACTATCAAAAATAGAAATGGGTCTTATAAAGTAATTTTGCATTTTGCTAAATGTAAAGGCTAAGGTCTATGAAGGCGTCGTTTAAAATAACACTTTTTCGCAATTCCAGCGTTTCCTCGCTAAAGGAAGACATTTATCTAAAGAATATATCAATACTCCTCTCTATGATGAATGATTCTCCCCAAATCACAGCTTTATCTTCATATTAAACCAAGCAATTACACCTCTCTCTCTCTCTCTCTCTCTCTCTCTCTCTCTCTCTGTATGCATAGTGAACCACCAGCTCTCTCTCGACTCCCCAGTCAAAGCAGAAGACCTCCATGCTGCCTCAGCCTCACGGGGCTCTCTTCTGATTGCACCATGGCCTTATTAGGAAGGATAACATTTAATCTGCCTCCAAATTACAGCGGCCTGTGTTTAATTAGCCAGCTGACCCTAGCGAAGCTGTAATCTTGTTGAGGGCTTTTTTTTCAGCATTTTGTTTTATCTTTCTCCTCTATGAAATCACATGATGGCCCTGCAGCCTCTGTCAGTCACTGGAGGAGAAGGGGAATGTGTGTGTGTGTGTGTGTGTGTGTGTGTGTGTGTGTGTGTGTGTGTGTGTGTGTGTGTGTGTGTGTCTGTGTGTGTGTGTGTGTGTGTGTGGAGTGCTGAGGAAACCCGAGGGTCAATTAAGGCTCGTAGACGTTTATTTTCGTTTGTGTGCGTCTGGAGATGGAGTGTAATGTGCGAATCTAGGACAGTCGTCTAACTGTGCAGTCAGCATCATGAATGAGCTTAAAGAAGAACAGAGCTGAGACACTAAAATGTGAGGGAAGAGAGAGAGAGATAGATAGAGAGAGAGATAGAGAGAGAGATAGATAGAGAGAGAGAGAGATAGATAGAGAGAGAGAGAGAAGGAAAGATGGTCTTACAACTGAATCTGCTTGTACACCTCCCTCAAGTGGTGACTCTTTCAAACTGTCATTCACACCTTTATCTCTCAAAATCACTTCCATCTGTTACCTGCTATCAGGTCCATATTATGAGGTCTAGATCTGATAGCGGAAAGGGTTTGACCATCTGATGCAGAATGGGTTTGGTAGTCAATCACAGCAATACAGCTGGCAGAGTGGTAAAGTGATTGAGGTAAGTAAGGAAAATAAACAGCTGAACGACTCCGGGTGCAGTTCAGTTTAGTTCAGATGTAAATCTAAAAGTCATCAAATAATTAATGAACGCTGAATATAAATCGGATGCCTCAGGAGAAGAGACTGAAATTAAACTTTGAATGGCAGATAATAATACCAATAAACATTACTGTCTAAATTATGAGTAGTGATGCACTTATAGGTGATGCAGACCAAAACCAATTAAAAAAAAAATATCAGTGAAGTAATCACTAAGTAAACTCTGACTTGAACAAAAAATCTGATGTTGTCAAAGAAAGTGCTACCCAATAATTCACAGGGCTGCAGAAAGTTAAATAGGGTTTCCTTGACTGGATCAAATCCAGCCGTGCTGTAAGCAAAAGCTCCCAACAATGAGTGATACTGTTTACAGTCAGCATGGAATATTCCATTCACCGCTTTCAAAGTGCCTTTATGTTGACAGAGATGTAGAGGTCGGGGTTTTTTATTGCTTACACAAAGGTGGGGTTGAATTTTAATAGATATTCAGTGCACATTGAAAAACACCCACACGCACAGCCACAAATGCAAGGGCACACACATACACACATACACAGACACACACACACACACACACACACAATCTTATAAACACATAAATGCATCCTCTCTATCTCTCGCTCTCACTATCACATACACACACGCGTGCGCGCTGCGCGCACATACGCACATACATACACACTGCCATAAACAGATAAATGCATCATTTTGCTT
>NC_055978.1:22013205-22025705 GCF_018492685.1 Alosa sapidissima | reverse complement strand
ATCAACATCTCTTACATCTTACCCTGTTGCACTTAGTTGTGATTGGAGTATGAGCCGTGAGGACTTAAGAGTACAAGACAGTTAATGTGTAGAGGAGCCTACTTCGGTCAAAATGACATTAAACCTAGGTCAAGGTATTGTCTCACGGTCATCAGCGAGCGATTTACTCCGGTAGCTTTTACGATGATTGCATTGGGCAGTAACTGGACGTGGGTATTTTACTGATACGCCGCATCTGGAGAGTCCACGAGGGTCATCAATAGGGCACTTGTTCTGCACTGAGGAATAGGCAGACTGACTAGCTATAGGAGTTGAAATGCTGTCTAGTTTAGTAGGTTGATTGTTGGAAGATTCTAGACAGGACAAATATGTCTCCGTTGCCTCTCCACAGGAAAAGAAAAAAACAGGTATGCAGTTGTGATTATTATCATTTCCTCTCGGTCATTCTAAAGCCGTAAAGTGACAGCTTACCTTATAATCCGATAATCATCCACGTCTCCTTTACTATCCACGGACTGGACGTGACGACTTATCTTCCTCCTGGCGCGTTGAAATGTTGAGTTGCGTCAGGACCCATGAAGTCTGAACAGCACCTTTTGCTCCTCACCTACAGCCAGTAGCCCAGGTCTAAGTGTTGGCCACTGAGTTAACGACGACCTTTATCTTTGAGTGGCTACAGTTTGTGTGCCCTGACTTGGGCCACAGTTAATTGTTTCAAGAGAGTGCTAGTAACAAGTCCAAGGAGTCTTGAGGCCTTCTTTTCTTAATACAAATGGTGTAACAACATTGTATTCACACAATAGTAAAGGCGTTCGTTAAAAATAGACTTAGCTGCTAGTTACCAAACATATAATTGTAGATGTGCTTGGACCATACCGTCAGTCAACATCAGCCAAGACTAAAACAGAACAGACTTAATACACGGTGACACAAAACAGTTCCTCGTCACATAGCCTTCGTCCATCCTATTTATTTAAGAGACAACGAGAGTACTGTCGGGTAGCAAGCTGCGCAGTATCACAAACTGGTCTTTTCAGTCCTAAGTCCTAAACCCAATCGGGTTTCTATTGTACCCAGTAACTACTCATGTCTCTGGCAAACACGGCGGTGCAGACTGATAAAATATCGGCTGTCGTGGCATCTACAATTGTGGCAACCAAAGTTTCTCTCTTGCGGTAGAGTTTCAGATTATGCAGAGACAGGTCAATTTAGATTCCGTCCTCGTTTGGGTTGTCATCACAGCCCGTTCCCTTGAAGGGAAGAGTGCTTCGTCGCTTCGGCTCTTTTTTCGGTATCTAGCGCTGCTCGTCAAGGGACGAAAGTAGGCTTTGCTGTGTCTGTAGCGCCGGGAGCGTGGAGTCGCGACAAGTCAGGACAAGTGTACTCGGCGTCATAATCCAGACAGACATCAAACTGTCCTGAATCTCCCGTCATTCGCGCTTTTCGAATACAGTATGCTGCGCTCTCCCACGGCGGCCTTAACACAACAGTCCCTTCTTCCCAGCCTCCTCCGGTCCTGACAACCGCGGCGCGTCCAATCCAAGAGCGCCTCCCCCTCCTCTCTCTCTCCCGCAACAGCGTATCCACCAAAACGTGGAAGCGAGTTTACTGGATTGAACTCGAGGAGCTGTGCTGTTCACCTAAGATAAGAACATGCAATGATACCATAGCAGTCTTCCTTCATTAGGTCCTTCTTTCTCACCTCTTTAGCACTTTTTTACAGCAAGAACTTAATAGCCTACGTGTTCTGTTCTACTACATAGGCTAATGGAACATGCAGCACAATGCTTTAAAAAAACTCATTTAAACAATGACAGTGCATTATTAATGAAGAAAAGTGATAGGATTCTGCTTGGTGAAATGGCTGAGGCATATTTGCTTAGAAGTTGGTTGAAGTTGGTCAAACGGAGCGTCAGACTTCCTCACCCATCCATCACGCTGACCGGTTTATCTGCTTGCCACTGACACGGCTAGGCTCCGCGCGGAGAGGCTTGTTCCCCAAACTTTGATGCGTGCAGAGATGGTAGAGCTCAGCAGTCACCAATGATAAATGACCCACTCCTTCCCCGATCCTCCTCCATCCCAATATAGCTCATCGCAGAAGCTGAGCACACACACACACACATACAGAGAGAGAGAGAGAGAGAGAGAGAGATGCTTACATGAGCACTGGGGTTTTATTACAACCACAGAGATAGCAATTATCTGATCATTTCAATAAAAAGGTGGCTATGATTTCATAATTGAGGAAGGGATGCTTCTTCAATAAAACGATTGGTTCTGTCAGCTTCTGCAGTAAGAGGATTTGGTTGGTGTCCTGCACCACTGTGAACACAGACCTGCTTCCCACGTTGTTTAGTGGTACTTCATGACGCTGAAAAAAGCAGTTTAAAGGCTCCAATTCTTTCTGGTGTCTGGTACAGTTGTGTGGCAACTTCAAAGGCAATGTCTGGCTGTGTGTGTGCATGTGTGACTTTACAGTAAGACAGCCCAATATTGCCTACACTCTCTTGTACCACCATCCCATTAAATCTTTTATAAGGGAATATTTGTGGCTTAACTGCTCAGTTGACAACAGTAACTTAGAGACATGACAGAAGTCAAGAAATGTCTTGTGGCAGGATTTCTACTGTTCAGCATTACTTTCCTCTCTTCCCAAACTCTGAAGACACCGTATATGTAATTTGACAGTTCTGTGTCAAGAAGTTAATATTTCAGTCTCTCAGGTGGCTATGCCTGTCATAGCACTGTCCTGCCCATGGAATACTAATGTGAGGGGCGCTTGTACCCTTTGCCTTAACACTGAGTAAACTGGCTGTTTTCCCATTACTCGTGTCTGCTTTAAATCAAACGACAAGCTCGTTTCTGACCGACCAGCATGAATATTTGATAAACTTTAATGCAGCCAGCGTGAATGGAGAATCATGAAAAAAGGCTGTGGATAAAAGAGGGTTTCAGGGATAGACTATCACAACACGAAACTCAGAAGAAAGTGAATTGGCTTCTCGGATGTCCTTTAGATCTCTGATAGAAGAAAAGGACTGTAAAACATATTGACAGAAATAGCTTTTTTGTTACCAAGGAGCGGCAAAGCTCTTCAGCTGAATCAGAGATGAGCTAGCCTCCCTCTGTCTCACAGTCAGAGCCTTTTTACCAAATCAGGAAGCAGTAATTGGAAACCGTGTGACCAGTAATGGAGGTCACCGACCTTTGCAGGCCGCTAAATCAACTCGGCCCTCCCCTTCCAGTCACAAGCTGGACACGTTTAATGAATATCTTCACAGGGAGAGACTCGGACTGACGTGATCTAAGACTGCTAGGAACTAAGCAGCATCCTCCCTAGCTTCCTTTAAGGCACGTCACTAGATTGCGGGCCCCACAGGGCATCAGTGGAGGAAAGAATGAGAAATGCAAACGAAACAAAGGAGATGTGACAGGGATTGTTTGAAGGAGGATTCAGCTCAGCTGCCTAGTGCATCTGACTGTAGATCTTCATTTCCAACCTCTTGCGTCTGCCAGCGTGTAAATATTCTGTCTTGTGGATGCCAACTGCCTCTTCTATGTCTTGTACTCTCCCTCTCCAAATAGTGTCTTTATACATTATCAATGCTTATTGATGTGTAGTTGGATTGGAGCTGCAGTGACATTTTATGGCTATTTTTCATTCTTCCACTGAGTATGTGCACAGTTCCTGTGCTTGTTTGCACTGGTTTTCTGAGTCAGATTCCTTTCAATTGATATGTTTTTGTGAGGCTGATTTGTATGTTGAGGGTAGGCTGGTGTTGTAGCTGGCTAGTTCACAGGTGGGTCTCTTGGTTGTGGTGCTGTGTTGAGAATCCCTTCTAGTGGAAGCCCTGAGGCCCACTTTGTCATACGTGTGACTGGAATTACGAGGCTTGTTTTTTTTTCCTATGCTGAGTAAACATAGAGCTTCTCTCTTTCTTCTTCTCTCTCTCATCTTTCTTTCTTCCATTCTTTCTTTCTTTCTTCATCACTCATTCCCTCTTCCTCTCCATAATCCAATCAATCTGGAGCACTGATCTACAATGGAGGACGCCGGAGGGACCCTCACTTTACCTAATGAGGGTATGCAGAGGTGACCGCTCCCTATCTGCCGTCGTCAATTACCCACAAGCACCACATCCAAAGATGCGAGGGGACAATTAAATTGGGAAATGTGTCCACTTCCAGACCCACTGAAATGTCCCTGCCTGGAGGGCGCCGCTGTCAATCACAAGGAGAGCAGCTGGAGAAAACAGCACTGGTGACCGGTGGGTGATATGAGAGTGGGAGAGAGAGAGAGAGAGAGAAAGAAAAAGAGAGAGAAGCTTGGCTGTAGGGCGCGTCTTGGCAGCTGAGGGATGATTAAAGTGGAACATCTGGGTCGTCTTCTTTGACCACCATAGCACTGTGTCAAGGTCAAGGGTACTGTATGTTTCAGACTGTAATATGCTTCAATGAGAGAACTGGACAGAGGTGGCCGAGCAACATCTAAATCCGTGACTCAGAATTAGTTAGTGGATTGTAGGACAACAACAGCTTGATGCGGAAGAGCACACAGTGTCCTCAATTGTGTGTTGCCATGAATGAGAGTGAGAGAAAGAGTTAGAGTGAGATACAGAGAGAAAAGGGATAGAAAAAGAAAAAGAGAGAGAGACAGAAGAAGAAATAGGTAGAGTAAAAGATATTTAGATGGGACCAGAGACTAGGGGAAGGAAAGGCCAAAGCATATGAACAGGCTGTTTCTCATGCAGTGAGGCACCCAGCGCAGCTTTGATCGTGCCCGTCATATTGAATTAGCCCACAGTGGTAAACAGACATGTCTCATATTTAGGGGGACATATATCTCAAACGTCAGCTAAAGGTCAGAACAAACTCCAAATCTGCCAGCTCTCAGCCGAGCACATCGGCTCGCCGCTCGCTCCCGGCACTTCCTGTGATCTCTCTCTCTCTCTCTCTCTCTTTCTCTCTTCCCTTCTTTTTTCTTTCTTTTTCTATATATGTTTTCCTCTGTTATCCGTGACATCATCCAGTAATCTGCTTTACCTAGAGCATCCAAGATGCTTGTTACCACTGCCACATCTAATAATGCTCAAATGATCTCGCCGATCCAACACGCTGGGTCAGACTGAGAGACCACACAGCTGTCCACCTCACATCCCAAGGGTCCCTTCTATATTTTCTCAAGCAAAGCGAGACACACGGCATTCACCTTGTTTACTGTGTGAGTTCACGCTGACATTGGGCTTTGAGTGTATCCAGTCCCTTTGGGGCAATTACCCCGAGTCTATTTTATTTATTTTTTTATTATTTTTTTTAGCCCATTCAGGTAAGAGAGTGTAGCGTTTCTCAAGGGGATCTTTCACAGTGAGGCTGCCAAGGTTGGGAATAAAAGACGGGTTTTGTTGGGTTGCTGAAGGTGGGGTCTGTGACTGTAATGGCAATTTTCAATATTCCTTAATTGTTACATCTCATTATACTTGTATAAGAGAGAGAGTTTGGGCTCCTAAACATTGCAGCAAATAAATGATAATGGAATGTGTTAAGTGCTAAAGTGAAAGTGAGAGTGTGTATGTATGTATGTGTGCATGTATGTATGTGTGTGTGTGTGTGTGTGTGTGTGTGTGTGTGTGTGTGTGTGTGTGTGTGTGTGTGTGCAAACATAGCCACATAGTAAGACATAGACTTATTTTGTGAATTGTAACTGTCTCAGACTCAGAACAGTCCTGACTAAATAGTAAACAAATAAAATGGCTCGAGCCACAGACTATTCTAGCCAATCAACACATTGGGCACTGGAGAGTGGGGCGTCAAATGGCGTCAAACGCGGACTAGCGTGCCAAATTAGTCCCACATATTTGATTTATGAGAGTCTATTGCTCTTTGCTGTCTTTCTCATGAATAAATTAAAAACTCTTTAAATTTAGTAATCATGCCAGTTTTTGAGCACGCAGACACAGCCCAGTGATGCAATAACTGTCTCCCCTTTCCAAAACCCCTTACTGTGATTAAAAAAACATAATAAACACATTACATAGCACTTACTCTCTTTCTTTCAAGTTGGCAGGTCCTTCATTTGCACACTTCACAGATTTCCCCCATGTTGCAGAGGATGTGAGGGGAGACAGTAATGAGTAGATTGATGCCATAACTGATAGGGAATAAAGAGATAGCTAGCGAGGAGTCTATCTGAAATAATTCAGTCCTTGGGGAAGCAAGAATGGGGAATGGGGATGGAGGTGTGTGTGTGGGTGGTGGTGGTGGGGGGGGGGGCTTCAGTGGAAAGAAAGCCATGTGGCTTTCAGCTTGCAGTCTTACACCACGAATGAGAGGAACGCATGGCTGCCCGTCCTGTGGGGCCAGACTCACAGCGCCACAGCGAACAACGACGCAAATTACTTTTAATATCAGTCCACACATTTTTGGCAAAGGAGGAAAATTATTCAGATAAAGAGTTGCTACTTGCTTTTCAATTAGAAGAGAAAGGTGTGTGTCGTGCAAGTTACTGTCAGAGGAAGAGTTGAGCAAACAAGCACAAAGGAAACAGGACCTTGGACAGCACCCTTGGACCTTGGACAGCACCCAGCTGACTATTACCAATGCATTGTGTGGTCTGTGTATGTGTGTGTGTGTGGGTGTGGGTGTGGGTGCGTGTGCGTGTGTGTGTGTGTGTCAGTTTGTGTATGTATCATTTTGAAGCAGTGCTTAAACATCAAAGTTGTTTACATATTCTAAATTACATCTGCAGCAATTTACTTTTTTGCAAATGCAGGTTCAAAAGCTGTATAAGAAAACAATTGCCATTCACAAGTTAAATTCTGCATCATGTTTAATAGCTATTTACAGTATTCCATCTAGACACTAAAACGTAGAAATCTGTGATACCGCAACAGTATTCAGTAATTGGTCCAGGGGCGATTCTAGGATCAGACCTTTAGGAAAGCCTGTTGTCATTTATCCTATTCCATAGCTAAAATCAGGTTTAGTACCGCTAAAGTAATAAGGTTTGAGCACTAAACGATTTCACAAAATCACAATAAGTACTTTATTTTTCAGGGGTGCTGAGATGAGATTTATGAGATGCTTGAGTACCGCTAAAAATAGCCTAACACCTATGAACTGGTCGCCTTCTTGCCTCCCACCATTTTGCTCTCCCAGAGGGAATGCGCAAAGCTATTCTGTTCACACATCGAACTATCCTAAAGCCTTAACAGCAATGATATCCTCATAATTCCAAACAAGTCGTGGCACAGTGAATGGCTTCTTGTGGCCTAAATCACCTAAACAGGATTGAAAGTGGTTTGATGAGCATGTGATGGATCAATACTCACTAACAGTGACAGGGTCCTCACATGCACGTATGACAGGTCCACAGGGACAGGTCCCAGGTCTAGAGCTGTCTTCACTGCTGCTTTTAGTGCTTCATTAGCTTGTTAGTGTGGGACAAGCAGAAGATACACATGTTGTGTTGGGCTAGTGCTACTATGAATGGAGCGAAGAGAGGGATCATTACTTGGGTACATGGGGGAGATGGGGCCGTCCATACATATGCATTAGACAGATCGACCGAGAGAGGGGGGGAGAGGAGAAACGGTCACATATGGTTGACTTCTGGTTAGAAAGACAAACAGTAGATAGCTCTGCTTTCGAGATCCATATATCAGACAGCGGACTACATATTTCACTCTCTCAATAAATCCCTTCGTGATTTGGATTAACGCATGGCCGTTTGATTAACTTCATTTGTGACAATGCGGTTCCATACTCAATCACAACAGCTAAAATAACACAAAATAAAATACACATCCACAGAGGTTACTACATCGCAGATATTTTATTTACAGTCCAACAGTGTACGGCACGTCAGGGAAATTAATTTCAGTGAATAGTGGTGGGACAAATGCAAGGTGGTCTCAGAGGACTGGAGGAGCATTTCCTGTGACAGAGAGCAAAAACATCAACTCGTTATTTACATCCAAATGTAGAGAGATTGAGGGAGACCAGGAGAGAGAGAGAGAGAGATAGAGAGAGAGAGAAAGAAAGAGAGAGAGAGAGAAAGGGAGGGAGAGACTGTTTAGCATAATAGTCATTCTACTATGCAGCAGCTCACAGAATAATGCAAGGAGTTAGCAGTTAGCTGACTAGCCACAGTGAAGATACAAGGTAGCCTGGTGCTCCATTCAATCACTCAGAAATGGAAATGCCCACGGGAGAAGCTCAACATGCTCTGACATGAAAAAGGCCTATTTGGATGCTTGTAAACAACAGGGGGTAGGGCTAGGGGATGTGGGGGAGCGGTAAAAGAAAAGACAAATAGAAATCCTACATGAAAAGGTTGTGTGTGTGAGTGTGTGTGAGTGTGTGTGTGTGAGTGTGTGTGTGTGTGTGTGTGTGTGTGTGAGTGTGTGTGTGTGTGAGTGAGTGTGTGTGTGTGTGTGTGTGTGGGGGGGGGGGGGGGGTGTAAGGTGCTGATAAGGAGGGATGGAACTTCAAAGTGTTTTTTGAGGAAAAGACAGGGCAGAGAAAAAGAAGAAGCCACATCCCCTGTTATCAGCTGTAGGGCTCCGTTGAATGACCCAGATTGATTTAATTATGTGCTTGATTTAACATGTCCGCGCCAGCAATTAAAATGGATGATCAATTGATAGGATAATTCAATAGCTGGGCGTCCGTCCAATCAAAAGGCCAACGCTGTGCCTGTGTCGCGCGTCGTGTGACAGCGGAGTCAGACTAGGCTTCCGGCATGTTCTCATAAGAGGGTGAAGACGGTCAGGATGTGTGAATGATGCCAATACTTCTGGTGATGCTCTTAACAGTGATGTTTGGGAGCATTGATTTGTTCAAAATTATTCGGGGGAATTACTTTCATGTAATTGTCATGTACTTGCATGTACTTGCATGTGTCTCCATCATTTTCTATCCTCTAACCATTCAGGAAGTACCGTTGTTTTACTGTGTGGAAATCATTATATTCATATGATCTTTGATAAACTGTATGCACTGTGAAGGAAGCAGTGTTGCACTTTTTGGTTACACTTTACTTGAAGGTATCTACATAACACTGTCATGAACGTGTCATAAACATTATAAACAAGTCATAAAATGTAATGTCATAACGCCTTTGCCACTCGTTTCTGCCAAGTGTTATTCATTTTTTAACATAACAAGTTAGTTAACACATTAAAGTTATAACAAGTGTTATCCACTTTTCTTTTCCCCTTTTCCTACGTTGTTTTTGTAAAATAGCTGCACCTGCAGTGCACTCTATCAAGGTGTGCAGACTCCTCTCTACTTTTGCAAATTAGTATGTGAAATCAGTAAAAATGAGTCATACATACAAGCCTGTCTTTTTACAGGCATTTTATGTCAGAGAGGTCACACGCACCTGCTGCATAGAGACTATAAATCTTACCTTAAAGGAACCGTATGTAAGATTTTGGCCAAAACTGGTACTGCAATCACTTTCAAATTACTGTAGAGCCTGACTGGCAGAGCTGGCAACCCGGATGCCGGAACACTACTGACTTTGTGATTAGTAGATAGGTGGAGAGTGGCGCATCAGGCCAAAACACAACATGACAACATCAACATCAGTTGAGGGCTGCAACTTCACTTTTTAAATGACAATATCCTGGCCAGACTACTGTTGTCAGTGATATACGTATTTGAAATTAACATGATTTCTTAATGTCTAGTGACATATCAGTGACATTTTATGATTAATTGAAATACATTTCTTACATACGGTTCCTTTAAGGACAGAGTTGTGGTAGGATATATTCATATACAGGTGTCTTTTAATATTGCAGCAGCTGGAGTGAGCCATTAGCGTGTGAATGTGTCTATTTATTACTGATACAACTGAAGCTGGAATGGATCAGCTGAGACTCACAGAGAGATGGGCATGGAGTGGACCAGTGAAACAGAATGCCTGGCTGAAGCACTTCACACAGCAGCACCCAGTGCCAAATGGAAAGAGGAGCCTGCTGGCTTGTGTGCAATAGAGGACCTACGGCGTTTAGAATGGGACATGGGCCTTATGGGCCAATAATGGGAAAATAAATTGCAGTTTGTTCATGCATTCATGCAACGTACACACACATAAATAGACATACATGCATGCACACACACACATGCACGCACACACACACACACACACACACACACACACACACACACACAAACCTAGCCCACCTAATCTGCCGCTCCTAAAGGCAATAACATTCTTCTGTGTCTCAATTTGTGCAGGTTAATTTGAGTTGTGGCAAGAATAAGAAAGAGAATGTGCGTCATTTTGTGAAAATAACTGTCTATAAACACCATCCATAACCCCTTCAATTGTTAAAAATGCATTTATCTTGATGCTTGTTTTTTGTTGTTGTTTTTAAATAATAGGTTAGAAAATGACAGGGAAACACCCTTAAGCAAAATGTGTACGTGTGTATGCTTGTGTTTGTGCGTGTGTGTTTTGATTGAGACATTCCCGGCTGCACTTGGAACACGCTGTTCTGAGAAACTTTGTAGGAATTGGAGGCCCAGGGTGTCGGTGGGCTGCTGAGGGGGACACTCCATTATGAAATGTCAGCACACCCGTAAATTGAATTTGAATGACAACCCATCTCGAGGCGGACGATGTGGCATCCGCCACCATATACAGCCCCCCCCCCCCCCCCCACAACCCCCACCCCACCCTCTCCCTGGGGCACCTCTCCCTGATTTGCATATGGCATTTAGGACGAAAGAGTTTGCCCAATCTGCGCCTCCTCATTCATTTAATTCCCGTCTTTATACATTCATGATTTTTTTCCAGTCCGGTTGAGGTCTGCGGCTATGCATTTAAACTCCCTGTGGTTTCAGACTTTATACCAAGAGGCTCCATGAATAGGATTTTCCTTTGGTCTTCTCTAGTGTCTTTCAGCCTTTTGAGTGTCTTTAAGTGATTGTATATGAGGTAAGTTTAGCCTATATAAATTTTTAATGCCTATGCAATCAGCAGTATGTTTAATGCATACACTCTGGAATCTAGTCTGTGGTCTCTTATACATTTAGATAGATAGATAGATAGATAGATAGATAGATAGATAGATAGATAGATAGATACTTTATTGATCTCCAGGGGAAATTCAAGGATCCCCAGGGGAAATTCAATGTTATTTTTACAGTAATAACAATGACACAGACAAATTCATTTTCCCCATTCCAAGTTGGATTGTCAACAGTTTTGCACCGCATCGCACAAAAAACAGCATACATGTCATTCTGATTTTGCTACGAAAACAAAAAGCCCTTTGAAGCCTTTCTTCTTTTCGTCTTTCTACAATAACAACATATGAATTCCAAGAAACAGGAGAAAGAATGCGTGGAATGGAGTGGGCCAGGAGAAGGCATTAATAGTCTGTTAAAGGCGGGCGCATTCATTAAGGTGATTGAGCATTGCAGGGCGTGCAGCGGGACTGACAGCTGGCTCGTCTTTGTTGCCGGGGTGCGGAGGTGCTGAGTCAGGCGCCGGGAAGCGACGGCTGCAAACAACGGAAGCTGGCAAGGGCTTGTCACGCACGTGCCAACCGTGAGCTGCCTTCCTCGCCTGGCCCTGTTTTCTTTTGTTCCTGAAATGAGACGCTCGATCCAAAGCAGCATGGTGTGTGTGTGTGTGTGTGTGTGTGTGTGTGTGTGTGTGTGTGTGTGTTTGCATTCACATGCGAGTGTGTTTGAGAGACTGAGATGGAAAGAGAGCTGTGTGTGTGTGTGTGTGTGTGTGTGTGTGTGTGTGTGTGTGTGTGTGTGTGTGTGATGAACATGGTTTTGAATGCAAGTTGAGAGAGGAACAATGGAAAATGTTGGTGCTGATGTGTGGTTAATGCAGCGGGTGCAGATTAGCTGAAAAGATGGGTCTCTCTCTCTCTCTGTGTGTGTGTGTGTGTGTGTGTGTGTGTGTGTGTGTGTGTGTGTGTGTGTGTGTGTGTGTGTGTGTGTGTGTTTGCATGTGTGTCTGTAAAGATGGCTCTGTGTGTGTGTGTGTGTTTGAAAAGATGCTTCTCTCTCTCTCTCTCTCTGTGTGTGTGTGTGTGTGTGTGTGTGTGTGTGTGTGTGTGTGTGTGTGTGTGTGTGTCTGAATGACGGCTCTCTGTGTGTGAGAGATACAGTTTGTGTGTGAGGGAGACTTGAAATTTGAGAGAGAGAGAGAGAGAGAGAGAGACAGAGAGGGAGAGAGAGAGAGAGAGAGAGGGAGAGATACAGACAGTGACAGAGACAGAGGGATGGGGAAGGGGGAAGGGTAGTGAGGAGAGTCAAATTTAATCTTTATGTGAGTGTGCACACATTTTATTAAGCAGTAATTAAGGTCATATGGATGCCAATTGGAACCCCAACACCACGTTTCTGGGGAGAGAAGATAATCACATAACATTTGGGTCTATCATTTTATTAATTATTTTATTATAAACAAACACATCTGAAATGATGCTATTGGTTTCAGTAAACTGCTCAGTCAGTCTCATTTG
>NC_055978.1:21940705-22008205 GCF_018492685.1 Alosa sapidissima | reverse complement strand
GGAGAGAGGGAAGAGAAATAAAGAGATAGAGGGAGGGAAAGACAGACAGAGAGGCAGTGTTGTAAAGAAGCAAGAGGGACAGAGAAAGAGAAAGAGAGAGAGAGAGAGAGAGAGAGGAGAGGAAGAAAAAGAGGGGTATGTGCAGGGGAACAATGGAGAGTGGGAAGAGGGAGAGAAAGAGATAGAGGAGGAAACAGAGAGGAGGAAGAGGGAAGGAGGGAAGCTGGGAGATGAGAGAGAGAGAGAGAGAGAGAGAGAGAGAGAGAGAGAGAGAAACAGCTGAGGGAGCGTGTGGGGGAGAGAGGGCCAGGAGGGAGCTGCCCTGAAAAACAATACATCACTCAGGAGAGGCATCGCCAGAGGGACCGCCGCTGCAACATAGCCCCAGCTCCATGGAGGGAATAGGCGATGAGAATCTCTGTGTGTAAGTGTCTCTCTCTGTGTGTGTGTGTGTGTGTGTGTGTGTGTGTGTGTGTGTATATGCGTATGCGTGTGTGTGTGTGTGTGTGTGTGTGTGTGTGTGTGTGTGTGTGTGTGTGTGTGTGTGTCTGTGTGCGTGTGTGCGTGTGTGTGTGTGTGTGTGTGTGTGTGTGTGTGTCTTTGTGTGTGCGTGTGTGTGTGTGTGTGTGTGTGTGTATGCGTGTGTGTGTGTCTGTGTGTGTGTGTGTGTGTGTATGCGTGTGTGTGTGTGTCTGTGTGTGTGTGTGTGTGTGTATGCGTGTGTGTGTGTGTGTGTGTCCTATGTGTGTGTGTGTGTATGCGTGTGTATGCGTGTGCGTGTGCGTGTGTGTGTGTGTGTGTGTGCGTGTGTGTGTGTGTGTGTGTGTGTGTGTGTGTGTGTGTGTGGTTAGTGGGATGGTGAATAGGACGCTGGGAGACCAGAGGAAATAAAGGCAGTAGGTGACGAGGCACATCTGAAAACTAGGGAACATTTCACGGCCTCCACTGGGGCTTCCCCACATCACAGAGGACTGGAGGATGCCAGGCTGAGACATCTGGCACTGAGCACATCCCCACAGCCCACACCACAGGGAGCCATGGGCAAGAACAGAGGACGAGTGTCTGTCTCACTGCTCTCACTGTTGAGAAATTATCTTGTATTTCATTTTTATTTCTTCGGTTTCTCCCTCACTTTCTTGAGCTATCTACTTCTGTGAGGTTTTTTTTCTCAGGAACTTGTACACATATTCATCCCGCACACAACTCACATTCACTCATTTGCCCACACACACACACACACACCTGTTGACCTTTTTTCTTCACAATTGAAGCTAAGTGTGAGTGCTGTGCACAAGATGATTGGATGATTGAATAATGCTGCCAAATGGAATTGTGAATGCTGTTTAACACGGTGGCAGAATCTACTGAGGACAAATGCTTGGTTTCCTCAACATCTCTAGCATGGGATTACAGATTCTCTTTAAATGAGAACCCGTTAAAATAGCAAAACCAACAGCAAAAAGCAAAAGCCCTCTTACAGCAAATTAGAAACCTCCCGTGGTGTAATATGAAAATGGTTAGATTGCTGTGCTGCAGAAACCTTTCAACAGTGCTTTAAGGGAGAGTCATGAGCTATGAGTGGCAGGCATCAAGCAACACACTTCAATTAGATGTGGTGTGTTATTTTGTGCTTTTTAACAAGACAGGAAAAGACCAATGGAAGCCATCATTACTGAAAGTACGTACTGTAATACAAAGAGCCTTTCCTGACTAAGTCACCTTGAACAACAAAGTGCCAATGCCAGTGTTCAGCTAAGCCTTGTCCAACTTCCACAATAATTGGTGTTTGCCAACAGCGTTAACTTTGACGCAAAGAAACAATTTGAAATACAGTGCTGCACACTATTCTGCTTCAGCGCGCTCGCTGTGGGTTATCGCCTTGCCATTTTGCCATGGGAGTTTAAAGGGACTTTTCAAAAGGTCATAATCACATAATCACAAGTTGCATTGCTTTCTCTCACCCCTGGGTGAGTGACTGCTCTTGAATGCTAAAGCCCCTTTAAATCATTGAGAGAATCTAGCATTAGCAAAACCTTGGTGCTCGGAGATGAACTTCCTAAACAAAGCCTGACTGTAGGCACATTGAAAGGCAGTAATATGTCAGTACAGAGTGCCCAAAGCGTCCATGTTGAATAGGCTAATAATAATAATAATAATAATAATAATAATAATAATAATAATAATAATAATAGGTATCCAGCTGAATTAGCATCACATATTTCAACCTAAAATAAGTTTTACACTGTTTTGAGCCTACCAATGACTGACTGCATTATGTATGCTGTGTTCGTGAGCGGAGTGAGAGAGAGTGCATGCCGGCTCTTTACATCTCCCTGATTCAGCACCGCTGGCTCTGCTCTGCACACGGCCAAGTAGAGCCAACAAAACACAGACGTCTTCACCACACACAGTCAGCTCCGAGATGTCCTCCCTCATGCCCCATAGCCATACCTCACTGAAGCAGCCAGCTGCATCTCACAGCTCTCCATCACGTCTGAGAGGGACAGAAAAGTTGCAGACAGGTGCTCCAGCCTTTACCCCCTGTGTGTTTTTTAGAAATGGGTGTCAGTATTGATTTGGAATTTTTCGAACAAATGGTTAACATTTGTAGTATTGCTGTATGGTATACACATGTGCATTGGGGCCATATCATCTCTTGCAGACCCCCACTATTCACAGGACCTTTGAAAGCTGTCCCAGGACATCAGAATTTCAAATTTCATACAAAACACATTTGGAAGAGAAAAAAAAACAAGTTGCTATGGTTACCTAGAGTCACCATAGTGATCCCAAGGATAGGTTTGTTGCCAAGACAACTGTTCAGTTAACACATGAACAGTAAGCAAACAGATGAAAAATTAGATAATGTAGCTTTTCTGAAAAAAAAAAGACATTCAAAGGTAACTTCAGGCACAATAGAACTAATCAACCACAAGTCTGTATTATAGCCGCCTCAATGTACATTGTCAATAGTGTCTGCCTTCTCATTCAGATCATGTACTGCCCAAGCTTATTCATGGAGGTATTTTTGTGGCTGTCCCCTCAAGTAATCAGACCATGTATCACCTCATTTATATGAATAATAACCCGATGTAATTGAACTCTCTACGGCCTTCCTGGGCGGTCACCCACCTCACGACAGTGGAGGATGGCAAAGGCACAGATCTATTCATTATTTCGGATCCTGCCATCTAATTCAAGCTTTCACTGAAATGGGCCAGCTCCCTCAAACGAGGTCTCAATTATCCTGTCATAAACCCAGGCAATGTAATGACCATTCTGTCTCTCACTGAAAAGGGCAGCCTTTGTAAATATGGTCCTCTTTTTCTCTCCCCAAAGACATTAAAAGGCTGTTCGGAAATGTTAGATGTGATGTGAGAACAGGAAATGCTCTCCAAGAAACCCATGTAGGGAAGCAAACGGTACCCCCACTTTTACCATTTGAAGGACAGGACAAGCAAAAACGCACCATAGGGTGCATAGAGAGGTCTGTGTTGGCCAGTGGAACAAGTCCTTCAGGCATTATAAAATCCTCCACTGAAGTGGGAAAAGAGTCTTGAACAAAATGATGAATGTATTAAACACTTCCTCACATACAAAAACCTCAGTCATAATTATAGTACTTTTCTATCATATTGTGTTTCTATCATATTATATTCTGTAGCAAATGTATTTTTTTTGTTGTTGTTGTTGTTTGCTGTGCCTATATGTTGTCTTGCTAGAAAAAATCTGTTGATGTACATTAAAATATAGAATAATAATTCCTCAGATTTCTCCTTCAAACACATGGTGACAGAGGTTAAAAATAACATTACTAGTAAACATAAGATACAAGATAAGAAATGCTTTCTCCATTCCCAGGGGATTTAAGTGTCACAAGTTATCAGTAAAGGTGATATACCAAAACATACTAAATGGAACAGATGGTTTTGCCATATGGATACATATTTTGCTTTTGTAAAAGCAACAGGTATATGCCACTTTGATAAAAAATAATACATTTGTTATATCCAGGAACACTACTAGAATTATGTTGCCTTCAGTGTAAATCAATTGAGTTGATCTAATGGTAGATGGTCTCTCATGGCATATTCCAATGGGAGTGTGGATTGGTCGCTGTAGAGGCACTAACTGCAGAGTTATATGTAGTTTCTCATCTGAAAAATGTAAATGCACTGCATAAGTCTACAACTCCAGTGAATAAGTGGCATACTAAAAGACTTCACAGATCTCAGTGGAAGAAAAAAAGGCATACTTAAAAAGGGAAAAAACAACAACAAAGACACATAGAGACCATGAAAACATAAGAGCATGATAGTGTCCTGTGAAGTGTTGGGTTTCAGCCGTTTCTGTGGAGATAACAGAGGGAATGGCTGATTTCTTGACAAGATTAGAGCTTTGAGGGTGGCTCTCCAAGATGAGAGAAAAAACACTCTGTGAGCACGCTGTGCCCAACATTGAAATTTACAGTTCTGTCGATCCTCACTGCAAGATGCAAAATACATGTACTGTAGAAAAAGAACATCACACATCTCCGAACTAACACAAGAAAACTGACAGAATTGCCTTTGCAGGCGATTGATGTTCCTGCTTCCTGGATATGTGTGGAAAAGTGAAAAGTCCATTCCCACCGAGGTCATTTCATATCCACCACCTTCTCACATTTCAATATTGTCTTAGGCTTTGAACGTTCGGGTTGCTTGAGAAAACTCATATCATGCACAGTCACAGAGGAGATCAATGTTGTGGCTTAGGAACAGAAAACAAAATAGCATTCAGAACAAATGATCCTTGTCAGTGCTTCCAGTTAATCCTCCTCAGAAAGCATCACAGACTTTATCAATTCACATCCAATACAGATGAGGAGAGAAACTCTCGAGGATCAATATGGCCTTGTCTCTCCGCCCCTTGTATTATCTGTTGAATTAGGCTTTCAACAAATATGTCTCATATTTTACAAAAATCTTCTGAGCTCTTTACACCAATGTCTGACGGAGGTTTATCGTTTCAGAGTTGTCAGGAAGGTCTTTGATTAATCAACATTCACATTTCAAATGTGAAACTGTCATATTCACGTCATTTATCATTATTTTCTCGTTCGACTCAGTTTATGTCAGCATCCATTGAGTGATATTTAGTCCCCTCAGAAACAAAGTGTTACTTCTGATATAAACACATGTATGGACAGAGGCTGCTATTAGACAATGAGTCCACAGTAAACTTACCACACAAACAGTGTATATATGTATAGTGTAGTGTAATATGCAGTTGTGTTGTGAGCTTGTAAGGATTTTGTTGCTGGCATCATCATTGCATCATTTGATATTTACCCACTCCATGGAGAGCCACTCTCCCAGATGGGGATTAGTCTGAAAAAAGACACATTTGTCCATTACTACATGATGCAAACTGGCGACAAATGAAATGTGTACCCTTGTTGCATGCATGGGCGACTTCACTATTTCCCTATTTATACTCAGATTGAAGTAATGAGCTAATCTTCTACCCATTTGTGGGAAATTACTTTCTTTTGATAATATAATTGAGCTCTTACCAATTGGATTTTACAAACTATTCCTGAGCTTTCAAGTACAATGTGATGGGGGATTTGTCATGGTACGTTTCAGTCCTGACCCATTTTGAAGCTGTGACTTTTCTACAACGAAGGACATAGGGGTATTTGTTTCATCAGTAAATAAATGTCCCAGACCTTTAACATACAGTACCATTGGGTGCTCAATGCCCATAGACATGCGCTGAATAACAACAACCTGTGTTCGATAGGAGGCAACTGGAATAAACATCCTTAAACCACTGGTGTTTGTTTTCTACTAATTTCAATAACACCTACAGAGGTATCCAAAAATAATGCATTAGGTGCAGTAAAGTGATGCAGAGTTTCCCCCACTGAGTCCATTATGTTTTTATAGACAACTTGAGGGGTGTCTGACACCCCTCAAGTTGTCTATAAATTTTAATCAAAGCTGAGGAATTATATTTAAAAAGAGAAACCTTTTCACCCAGCGCACTTCATTTCCAAACATAAAATAAAAATAAAACAACTCAATAGCACAGCAAAAAAAAAAAGAAATAGGATCCACCACAATAGTAAATTACTTCATAAGTCATACATATCAAAGACAAAAAAAAAAAAAAAAAATCATATCAGCCTATATTGCCTCCATCTGAGGCACCAATGAATCCCGGGGAGCGCTACTGTTACGGAGAGGGTAACCAGGGACGTTTTGTTATGACAACAGAAATAGGTTGCAGCTGGATTGCTGTGTCATGCCAGCAATAAATAATACACACCTGTGAGCCACGCTTGACTGAACTGCTGACACTGAAACCCTCAGAATAGTGTCTGTGCAGAATGCGATTTCTTAGGCCCTGGCATCAACATAGCTGAGAGCTGCGGCTGGTGAGACAAGGTCTTCACTCCCTCAAAACTCAACATGCCCCTCATTTCTATGTGCCAGAAAGTCTCCTCTAACTGCTCTGGTTCTCCCTCCCCAAACCAGACATGGAGTTCAGCATGCCAGCCAGCAACACAGTTGATATTTACCAAGAGAGGTTAAATTTTGCATCGAGGATGTCAGCCAAACAAAATCTCCTCTTCATTGAGCACACTGGCATTTTTACAGTGGAGAGGGATTGTCATGTATAGTTAATGATATTTGCTGATGTTTTTTTAATAAGGGATGCCACCCAGGTTAGATGCGCTTAAAAGGTCCACGATGTTGTCCTGTGTTCCAACCTGGCAAGTGAGTGTTGGCTAGCAGCAGCTAAGCTAGAGTTCCATTGCCAGGCTAGAGTTCCATTGCCAACACTGAGTTCTGCACCCAGGAAGCACCAATGATATGGGTTCCCCCGTGTGGTATCTTGCTTTATAGGTCCCAGTGGGCAAAGGACTATACACATCTCCACAGTATTAATAATGGCACAAGGCACTATCTCATTGTCCCTTCGTTAGTCATTTCCTCTAAATGTTTATTGAATTAAAACCAAAATATTACCATATGCTTATTTCATGGTATAATTATAAAATGTATACTGTATACTGTATACTGTGTGTGTGTAACATAATTAAACAGTGCACAGTGTGTAATGCACAGTGCATTATCTCACCTACCCTATAACAAATTGCTTTTATATTCAATAATTGTGACCGCCGCGCAGCGAAGCGACGGTCATATAGGTTTAGTCAGATTTTTTTTTCTTTTTTTTTTTTTTTTCTTTTTCGCATGTCCAAATTTCCGGGACACTGAAAGACCGAGGTGCACGAAACTTGGTGGGCATGTAACCCCACATGGATAGCATGGAACCATCGTTTTTCGTTTTGATCTGTAGCCCCCCCGCTGGACTGGACCCCCGAAAGGAGGGTAGGGCAGACACAGTTTTCTGTGAATATCTCGAGAACCGTAGGGTTTAGGAGGACCATTTTTTTTGTATGTTGATCTCAAGGGGTCATGTCAACCCATTCCATAACCACTCATTTCATGTATAGTGGCACCTAGTTAAAAATTAAAAAGCAAAAAATTAGGTGTTTTCATCACAATATCTCTGGCTGACATGGTCAAAACTCGACGAAATTGAAAGTCTTGGATCATTATGACACCTTCCGAATGCATGCCAAGTTTTGTGAACTTTCGTTCATGGGGGGCCTTACAATAAAATGATTTATGTGTACATTTAGTGACCGTACACCAACAAGGATTCCTGGGACACTGAAAGACCGGGGTACACGAAACTTGGTGGGCATGTAACCCCACAAGGATAGCATGGAACCATCGTTTTTCGTTTTTCATCTGTAGCCCCCCCGCTGGACTGGACCCCCCGAAAGGAGGGTAGGGCAGACACAGTTTTCTGTGAATATCATGAGAACCGTAGGGCCTAGGATGACCAATTTTTTCTGTATGTTTGCCTCCAGGGGTCATGTTAACCCATTCCATGTGCACACATGTGCATAAACAGATACACACGCACACACATACATTCACAGTAATCATACGTATGACACATACTCACACAGTAGACATATGTACGCATGCATGCACATGCACAAACACACATACGCAGACAAACACACAAGCACGCACACACACACACACACACACACGCACACATGCATACAATTCAAGAATTTCTCAGAATTATGAACAGGCAAGATGGGGGTGGGGTTGTATAAAATGAATTTTACATGTGAAATCTATGAACTAATCATGTTTTGGTACTTGTTGTCTAGCAGATAGCAGTGAGAATTGAGTGTGGATAATGCAATTTATATAAGTATATATACTCTTTTGATCCCGTGAGGGAAATTTGGTCTCTGCATTTATCCCAATCCGTGAATTAGTGAAACACACACAGCACACAGCGTACACACAGTGAGGTGAGGCACACACTAATCCCGACGCAGTGAGCTGCCTGCATCAACAGCGGCGCTCGGGGAGCAGTGAGGGGTTAGGTGCCTTGCTCAAGGGCACTTCAGCCGTGCCTACTGGTCGGGGTTCGAACCGGCAACCCTCTGGTTACAGGTCCGAAGTGCTAACCAGTAGGCCACGGCTGCCACATAGTGAGACATTTAGAATCATATAGGCCTTTCAGCGTGATTTTTTTTTGTGGAAAAAATGTGCTGGACTGGGCGGCGGTCATATTTTGTACCGCTCTGCGGTACATCTAGTATTATAAAATAGTGGGAGGCTGTGGACATCTAAGCACATGCTAATTCCAGAGTCACACTAGGTTATTTCCCCTTGAGAGTCAGTGCAGTAGAATGATAATGACTCTGTATCCTAATTCTGGGCCTTCTCCGTGCTGGGATCTGACATTGCAATAATAGATCTGGTCTGCTGTTGGTGCAGGAAATTACCATCTGTAATAGCTGTGTGCAAAAAGCAAGAACACACTCCAGAAAGAGAGAGAGAGAGGGGGAGGCACAGACAGAGAGAGAAGCAATGCATTTCCCCAGGTGGAAGTGTAATGGTTTTAAGAAGGAGCCTGATAACATGATGCAGGTGACGCTTGCAGGTATAGACCCTCCATGAAGGCAGAGTTATTTGTAGACATGTCACATTTCAGTGATTTGTCCCATACACACACTGGCACATGATAGCTGAAGACTTGGACCGAAATGGCCCTAGCTGTTGGGTTGCATTACAAACTCGTGTTCAACGTCATCGTATGGCATTTACAAAAGTGATAATCGCGTCTGACGTATACGGAGATGTGGTGTTTGTTGATGTGACAGTATTTACAGAACGACTATCTAAAATTAGAAGTATGAACTTCCTCAAAAAGCGAGGGATATAAAGAGAGGGAGGAGAGCAAGATAATTTATTTTTGCTCTTTTAATCTACCTGGCCATACATTCTTATCCTATAGAGTCTATACTGCCAAATTACTTTCTTTTTTTTTCTTTCACTGGGCCATCGAGACAGAGATTTGTGGAGGCTGAGTGGAGTTTGGTCAGTCGCTAGAGGGTCACAGTGACATTTTCCCAGCCTCTCCCTCCTCCCCCACACCCTCATTTCATTTTGGCAGCCAAATGCCCTGATTCATATCAAGCTCTTAATGATTGAGTGGGCCTCCTTCTTAAGCTGTAAAGCAGGAATGACAAAAGGGATGACAAAAATTCAGACACACCACCTCTCTCCTTTCACTGCTCGCAGAGAGTTCACTATTCTCTGCTCTCTCAATCCTCATCAGTACAGCATAGCACAGTCTAAACTCAAATAACTAATTATACTCTTTATAATCTTATACTCTTGTTTGTGTAGGTGAAAGTAAATACATATTACTTTATTCATCTTATGTAAGTATACAATATTGCTAGCCTGGTAAACCAGACCCTGGAATCTTTCAGATTAAGGGTCTGGCCACGAGTAATGAAAATGGCCCAATTCGAGGGGCGGCACCAAGCATGCATTTGAAACTCTCACTGCACGCAGTTGGATAACGCTACGACCAATCACAACAATTCATCAGTGTCAGTCATCAGTGTAGCTCGCCTTTGTCCCGCCTACACCGATTTGATTGGTCCCTCTCGCTCGAGAGATCATTGCTCGTGGCCAGAGTATCTTGCGGGCACAATTCAAATTGTGCTCTCGCGAGAACTCTGGATTTCCAGGGTACAATATTGCAGGTCTCCCACACCAAATCTAAACCAAAACCTCAACCTTAGCAATACAAAGTCCATCGTGTGACAGCACATGCTAACATACAGTAAGAGCACATTTGCGGAAAAGCAACCGTTTTCCAACTTGCCACCTGAAGGTAGAACAGCAGTTTACATTGCAATTATGTTTGTAATAGGCTATGCCATGCCATCCAGACCACCAGAGTGTTGTAAATGTATTTGTTAATTGTGTGGCGGTGCAGGCCAGACAGAAATAGACCCACCAGAGTCCGAGTTGACTGAGGGCAAGCGAGGAGTCTGTTCTCATCCATTGGTCCATGCATGCGTGCGTGTGTGTGTGTGTGTGTGTATGTGTGCAGGCGGGCAAGCCTGCGTGAGACGTGATGAGCGGCTGTCACTGGGTGGGCAGGGAGGTGTCGCAGTCAGTGTCGCAGGAGATATTGATTCATTCTGGCAGCCCGAGGATTGCATGTGGCGCCAAGTGCATGGGTTAAAGCAGACAGACTGTGTGGATATGTGTGGGTCTCTCTCTCTCTCTCTCTCTCTCTCTCTCTCTCTCTCTCTCTCTCTTTCTCTCTCTCTCTTTCTCTCTTTCTCTCTCTCTATGTCTTTGTGTCTGTCTGCATCTGTCTGTGTTGTGGCGTTTCAGTGTTTGGCTGAGCATGCAATTGTATGAGAAACAGATATACAGTATTAGAGCATATTAGGAGCACATATATGCTCGTGCGTGTGTGTACTGTACTGTATGTGTCTGTCTGTTTATACCTTTGGGGCACGCAGAATGAGCCATAATGTAAATAACTGTGACTGCCTTATTTTATTGTGCAATGTGTACATGGCATGCAAGCATGCTGCAGACATGTGGTGGCTTATGCTGCTATGCTGAGCACTGGCCTTCGAGTTGTTTGATAGTTAGTTGTTTAAACCAGGCGGGATTCTCACTCTTACACAATATGATGTGGTTTTGAAGCATTTGCCCAATCAAATTGACTTCATGCTATTTGAAAAGAGAGGCTGGCCAAATAGAATAAATCTACTTGCTTTGGGTTGCAATCTGCGCATACAAAAATGCACTATATAAATAAAAGTCACTTGACTTGACTTGACTTGACAATATTGAGGTATTCCGCCCATTCTGGCCACTTACACATCCATTATGGAGGCCATATCATCTGATATCAGCATGGGCAATAAGGGTCAGGCAGTTGCATTCGTAGGTCTGAAAGAGGGAGGAAAAGCAGGCTAAATTGGTCTTAAAGGATGGATGGCATTAGGAGCTTGAAGAGCAGACGGTAGGAGTTGTAAAGTGAATTTCAATTTCTGTGTTAGCTGAGCGACTGAGGCAGCTGAAGAGATAACTGCAGGATTCCCACGAGCGCTTTGTAGCTCTTATTCATCCCGAAAGGCACACAGGCAGGCATTCATATTGGCATATAGGCAGGCACACTCACATACTCTCCCTCTCTCTCTCTATCTTTCTCTCTCTCTCTCACACACACACGCTCATGAACACACAATCTCATGTACTTTCTCTCACTCTCTTTCATTCACACACACACATACTCTCTTTTAGTTATACTCTTTCTATTTTTTTCTCTCTGTCATACTCACACACACACACACACACACACACACACACACAAACACAGCTACCTTTCCTCCTCTCCTCCCTGTGCTCCCTCCCTGTCTCCCTGTCTCCTGTCCTGGGGGAGTAGGGGTGTGTGGGGGTGGTGGCTGTGGCTGTGCGGTGGTGCAGTTTGTTTATTTGGACTCATTTGTACGGAGTCCACACCTGAGCTGGCCCCTCACTCATCTGCCAAGCTGACCTTTTGGTTTGGGCAGGGAATTGGCACTGCATGGCAGGCCAGATTGATCTCCCTTTCATTCAGCCTGCTATGTGTGTCTGTGTGTGTGTGTGTGTGTGTGTGTGTGCTGCTAGTGAAAGAGAAAGAGTGAGGAGGAGGATGGGGTGTAGAAAAGTATGGTGTATGGGGGGCATGCTGCTATAACCCCTCCACCCCCAAAGTCCCTTTTACTTTGTGTATGTATATGTGTGTGTGTGCGTGTGTATGCAGAGCAAGAGTGTGTATTGGAGGGGGGGGGTAAACTAATATAAACACAGCACCCCCACCTGCTGAAGCCCTTTGGCTATGTCTCCGTGGACAGATCATGGAGTTGGACGGGGCTGGTCTGCCCGTGCTGGCTGAGGCGGTTTGGGGTGAGCGGCGAACCCTCAGCCCTGCTGGCATCCTGCTCCACCACGCCAGGCCTCGTGCTCGAGTGGCCGCAGAGAGAGGAGGAGGAGGAGGAGAGAGGAAGGGGAAGAGGAGAGGAGCGCATCCCGTCACACGAGGTGAAGTGAGGACGCTCCATCTGTTCACACTGCACACCGGTGGAGCCCATGGAGTGGACCTCTGGTGTGCTGCACTGCACTGCCGACTGTTTAAAATACACAATTTCTTGCTCTCTCTCTCTCATTCTCTCTCTCTCTCTCTCTCTCTCTCTCTCTCCATACTGCCTCCCAGAGCTGCCGTGTGCATACATATATTCAAAAATATGTCAGCACAAGTCAGAGTCACCAAGCGATATATCAACAGAATGGGGGAGCATAAACGGGCTCTTAAATGTGGAAACCGATCCAATCCCACATGAATCATTTAATACCGCGCGTCACAAAGAACAAAAGAGTGTCGGAATCGGTGAAGGCATTTGTCCTACAGTGTGTCAGCTGTCAGATACCAGAGGATCACCGGGGAACACACACATGTCCATATCAGCAAGAAATCCATAAAACTAGCGTGTCACATAATTAGGTGCAACACATAATAATGTGACATTTATGTGAAGCTAATTCGTGATTAAGTTTCCATGTCATCTATCTGTCCAATCCACCTGTCTGTGTGTGTGTGTGTGTGTGTGTGTGTATGTGTGTGTGTGTGTGTGTGTGTGTGTGTGTGTGTGTGTACACATTTTGGCCCAGGAGAGGCGGCAGAGCTGTGCAGAGCACTGGAGTGCAGCCTCTTACCTGGGGAACAGCATCAGATGCACTGCACTCTTACCTGGGGAACAGCATCAGATGCACTGCACTCTTACCTGGGGAACAGCATCAGATGCACTGCACTCTTACCTGGGGAACAGCATCAGATGCACTGCACTCTGGTGCAGCGTTCCATTTAATTCCCCCCCTCATTAAAAAAGTGAAGAAAAGAAGAAGAAGAGAGAGAGAGAGAGAGAGAAGTCACAGGAAGGAGAGAGATGTTTATTTGCAGACTTAACCACGGTGTAACTACTTTGCTGTTTCCTGTTTCCCCCGTATCCTGCAGGTAAACACACACACACACACACACACACACACACACACACACACAAAGAAAAAAACAGTATACACATGTACTTTTTTTCAATCAATATTCATAGACTTCCAACCAGCATGCTGAATTCCATATTTACTTGTGTGGGGGGAGAATCCCTGTGAGTGGTGCCGGAGGAGGTCCTAAGGAAGTGGAGGAGTGATAGCCTACTGGTCTGGGATGGTGTGCCACTCCAACCGCCCCCATCCCTGGATATGGATATGTGGATGGCAGCAGGGAGGAGGGGGAGCACTCTGTTGCACAGTACAGAGCCAACACAACACAACACAACACAACACAACACAATCGTAAATCAGGTGTACAGGCCAAGTATACTGTATTTCTCTACATTTGCATCTCTCTGCATTTATCCAATCCGTGAATTAGTGAACACACAGTGAGGTGAAGCACACAATGAACACACAGTTGCTACAGCGCTCTGGGAGCAGTGAGGGGTTTGGTGTCTTGCTCAAGGGCACTTCAGCCGTGGATGTGGGTATGGGAGAGCAGTGCTCAACCACTTCCCCCACCCACATTTTTCCTACTGGCCGATGATCAAACCGGCAACCCTTCGGTTCCAAACCCGCCCGCCAGTAGGCCACGGCTGCCCCAATACACACAATATACACATAAACACACTCACAAACATTAAAGGATAAATCCGGTTTTACCATACAGCCATGCAGCTACAGAACTACTCCCTGTTTATGAGCTCCCATTTACTCAAGCTGGGTAAGACTGATTGTTTTCATTTTTTACTTACCAACAGTACTGGTGACCCCGAGAAATGAAGATCTGTGTGAAAACTCTTTTCCTTTCATACACTAACACACTCATGCGTATTTGCACACACTGACACACTCACACACACACACACACACACACACACACACACACACACACACACACACACACATTCTAGTGGTGTCCTCACATTTTCAGTGTGTCATTCAGTGTTTCCAAAGCCTCCTGGTTGTTTCAAAGCTCTCCTTTGATTTTGCTTCGCCCAGGTGAAGAAAGAAACTCTTCCCTGGAAGCAGACAGGTGCTTCCCTAATGTTAAACCCTCACAGTGTCAGTCTCTTCTGTGGCAGGACTGCGAGAGGTCCTACGTGCTGGGTCACTGTCTGTCATTCCACACCCAATCCTCTTATCACAGCTAAATAAGACATCCATCCTCGGGAGCGGCTATTGAGTCCAGACGCAAACATCCCATTGATGTTGTTATGGACGGACACTGAGGCTTCTTGGGAATAACTCATCGGCAAGGACATATAAAATGCTCTATTTCCTCTGTGTTGCCGCAATTTGTGGATGGAGATGTTTCATTCAGACCTGAATAAATGTGACGGCTCTCTCTCGGTTTGGTTTCAATTTGATGAGCAAACTATTACATTGGAATGCCTCGGCAAAGCACCAGGACCAATTGCCCGCCTCTTTGATAAGATAATGGGGCTGTTTCAGAAAGATGGCGAAATTGTTTCTTGTTTTTACTGGAACTGTTTGTGTTGTGTTGGCACCCCTTTCTCCTCGCAAGGTGGTAAACAAGTCGTCGGTGCCAGGGAGAAGTTTTAAAAATGTGTTTCCCTTTTTCTGTCCTAGAAGGAAAAATATAATCCCTCCCCCTAACCCCTCTTCACTCTCTCCTCTCTCTTCATTTCTTGCTCTCTTCACTCTCTCCTCTCTCTTCATTTATTGCTCTCCTTCACTCTCTTCTCTCTCTTCATTTATTGCTCTCTTCATTTCTTGCTCTCCTTCACTCTCTCCTCTCTCTTCATTTCTTGCTCTCCTTCGCTCTCTTCTTGCTCTCCTTCGCTCTCCTCTCTCTGTCTCACTGCTCTGTGGGAGGGCAAAGAAAGCCTCTGTTTTTCATGGTTGATTTATCCAGTAATGTTAACCTTCAAAGCCAAGGCACACACACACACACACACACACACACACACACACACACACACACACACACACATATACACACACACACATTCACACACACACACACACACACACACACACACACACACACACACACACACATACACACGCACTCACGCACGCACACAATCTGGCTTTCTTCCACTGGCTGACAAACACAAGCACGCTGCCACGGCCCTTTGGTTTGTGGGAGCAAGGGGGAGGAGAACAGGAGGAAGGAGCCGGGTTGCTTGAGGACCAGTCCACTGGCCAGTGGAAAAGGTCACTACCGAGGTGAGTCATCACTTGAAAAGGGACGGCAAAGAAGAGGAAAATAGAGGAGATAAAGATGAGGGCGGTTAACAGACTGATAGAGAGAGAGAGACAGAGAGAGAGAGAGAGAGAGAGAGAGAGAAAAGAAGAGGAGAGGGAAAAGAAGGAGGAGGGGGAGGAGGAGTTGGAGGAGGAAGTGTGATTAGTGTCAAATGGTACTAACAGAAACTTCTCATTTCAGGATCCAAATGTACCTTTAAAAACATGCCATAAGACAGGGAATGGATAAATCTGATTCCCTCTAGTCTATAAAGAATATTAAATTCTGACTAGTCAGTCAACACAGTAAATCACTGGACTTTTCGTCAGTTTATTATGTTCACATTCAACTGGTGTCTTGTATGTCACGAGTTCTAATGGAATGGCACAAGAAGGCTAATGCCTCTCTCATAATAACAAGTTTTTCATTGAATATCCTTGAACATTCTATGTTAAATTATCCATTGGTTTGGTGGGTAGCCATACAATAATATGAAATAACTTGTGTTTACTTTCTCCTTTAAATCCCTTTTTGGGCAATATAAGGGCGGACCCCCCTCTAAGGGCCTGATTAACTAAAGGTTTGTGTGTATGAAAACATGTGTAAACTCAATATCCATGCAAACAATTGCACAAGCTGAGCTGCTAACGATGCCCACTGCAGCTTTCTTCAAATGAGCAAATTTGATTCTACAAAATACTTGGAGGTGAGCATGCAAATAAGTTCATTTTCTAAGACTTACAAACATTTGCTGGAGGTTATAATTTTCCTTTTGAAAAAAGGCTACATGTTAACTCGTCTGAAATGGACCGCTTAAAACATCCTTTGTATGTACTCTCATGGCATTAAATTCTCTCGTTTGGGTGACAAGGACACTAAAGGCTCCTACAAAGAGAGACAGTTATATGAAAAGTCTAGATTTTATCATGCTTCATGCTGCAAGTGAACGACGTTCACCTCACAGTGACCACCCTTCCCACCTGGTGACATATTTTCATTTCACTCGGCCAGGACCCTGCAGAAACCACTTTTGCCCCTTTTCTCTCTCTCCCGACTCCCGATAAGGTGGCTCCGCACGCGGTGGACGCGGCTAAACGGGTACGGCGGCACCTGTGAAAGAACCCCTCTCTTTAAGTGTCCTAGCGCCCGGGGAGCACAGCAGGAAAATTGACATTTAATCCCCCTCCTCCCCACACGTCCGTGTGAGCTTTGACAGGTGAGCAGCCTTCCAAGACGTTTGTTCCAGGGTTGGCTAATCCCTGAAAGGAGTCCATGCTAAAAAAAAACAGCCATTCAATCAAGGCCAGCCATATTGATTTAATAAAGGTGGGGTCTGGGGTCTGGTGGGTGTGGAAGACCTGGAGGGCTGGGGAGAAGTGGAGCTAATCAGAAGTGGGTGGTGGTGGGTGGGTGTAGGGGGTAGAGACATGAAAAGGGAGGTGGAGGAGCAGGTGAAGGAGGATGAGGAGGAGGAGGAGGAGGAGAGGGATGAGAGGAGGGAACTGACTGGCGTTGGCGCTCCGAGTGCGAGCTTGTGATGTGTGACAGATTGACAGGGACCGGAATGAAACTGAGAGGTGTTAAAAAGATGGCAGGAGAGAGAGAGAGAGAGAGAGAGAGAGAGAGAGAGAGAGAGAGAGAGAGAGGGAAAGAGAAGGAGGGAGGGAAAAACAGGGAGAGGAAGATAGAGGAGGAGAGGGTTGAGATGAGATGAGAGGAGAGAAAATGAGGGGAGAGGTGGGAAGAGAGGAGAGAGGAGGTGAAGCCGGAGTGTGATTTGATGGGTGACAGGCTGACAGGAACAACGCTGGGAGAGCTCTGAATTTGGAGTGTGGAAGAGGACAGAAGACAAGTGGAGAGGAGAGACGAAAAGAGACGTTGAGAAAGAAGAAATTAAAGACGAGAACTTCAGAGGAGTCGAGACAGACAGAAGATGATAGGAAAAGAGAGAGAGTTGTGAAAGAGAGAAAATAAAAAAGATGAGAGGAAAGGAAAATGAAAGGGAGAAGGAGAGTTGCAATTCTTTGTGTTTATCATCCATTAAACCACACATCCTGTATTGAATAAAACCCATACACATGTTATGCAGATACAGTGTCTTTTATAAACTTTAAGAGCAGAGTCTCAGAACACATTCTGCTACCTAACGTATCACTGACTAATTATGTGGTGCCACGTGTAGCCCCATGGGTGGCTGAGTCAGGACTAGTCACTGACTCACTGAATATACGAAGCAATATGGCCGTAAAAACTGTTAATAATAAATGACTCACCGACTTTGTTGTAAATGCAGCTGTGAGTTATTAGTGTACTTTCTGGTGTTGGAAACATTCCAAACCAATCTAATGACTTGTAAAGGCAAAGGTTTTGTGTAGTGGTATATATATAGAAACTGCAGAGGTGTGGTTGTTTATGGGTAAGCATTAAAAAGGACGGCAGTCATATTTACATAGGCTCTTACAGTGATTCAACACCTAACCACAGTCAAAATGGCCCTAGGCAAGGCATTTTCATAATGAAGTCATGGTTGGCCCCATGAGTCTTGTGAGTAAATATGAGACGGTTATGTAAAACACTAGATTACTACTGTACTGTATATTTATCACATTCAGATGAGTTCAAAAGCGCTTTTGCACACCTCTTTTAGGACAGGTGCGTCGGAAAAGGTAATGTCACCAGTAATGCGTGTAGACGAAATCCCGCACACTGTCCTTTACGCATGCAAATACTTTATTATACTTCACACAGCGTTTCGGTCACACAGTCCTTCTGTGTCCTTGAAATTCACCTGAGGAAGGACTGTGTGACCGAAGTATAATAGAGTATGAAGTATAATAAAGTATTTGCACGCGCAAAGGACAGTGTGCGGGATTTCGTCTACACACATTCAGATGAGTCATCAGTCGATCTATGGTTCAGTCAGCAGGTCAAAGTCTGACCCCAACGACCTCACCTCCTGTTCTACGGTTGACATGACAAAAGTTGACATGACAAAAAACATAAAACACAAAGAGGACGCGAGGCGATTCTACATTCCACAGTTGACATGACAATTACTGTTATGCCAGCTGACCGCAAACCAGAAAATGGCCTGTCCTGAAATCACAGATGTCAGTGACAAGCTCAACATCTACAAAGTGCACCTTTGAAGCAGCATTACATTCCTGCAGCTGTCCATCCGCATACTGCGTGACTGGGATGAATGTGAACCGGGGGGGGGGGGGGGGGGGGGGTGAACGCTTGCTTCCAACGGGAGGGAGAGCCTCGGGCTGAGAAAGTGACCGCGGACGTGCGGGGGATTTAGTGCTCTTATGATGCACATTGATCAGAGGTGGGAGATGGATGGGTCTCCGGGATGAGCCGGGCGCGCTCAGTTGCAACACAAACACTCAGCGAGGCCGTCTCTGGGGGGATCTTCTCCCAGCTCCTTAGAATGGAGAGATGGAGAGAGAGAGAGAGAGAGAGAAGGGGGCTTGAGAGAGGTGGGGAGAGAAGGATAGAAGGAGAGAGGAAGATTGAGAGGGAGGGAGAGAGGGAGGGGGGCTTGAGAGAGATGGGGATAGAGAGAAGGAGAGAGAAAGATGGAGAGAGAGGGATGTTCAGAGAGGTGGGGAGAGAGGGATAGAAAGAGAGAGGAAGATTGAGAGGGAGGGAGAGAGAGAGAGGCTTGAGAGAGGTGGGAATAGAGAGATAGAAGGAAAGAGAAAGATGGAGGGAGAGAGAGAGAGAGAGAGGAAGGGAAAGAAAGAGAAGAAGGTTCGGAGAGGGAGAGAGAGATAGAGAGAGAGGGGTGGGACTGAAGAGAGAGAAAAAGGGGGGGACTAGAGAGCAAGACAGAAAGTAGGAGTGAGTAAAGAGCGTGGGAGAGAGATATAAAGAAAGAAGTGTGAGAGAGGGAGATAGAAAAAAAGGCACAGAAGAGAGAGAGAGAGTAGGGAGAGAAAGAGAGAGAATGCAAAAGAAAAATTAATTCCCTCCAAGAGCCCAGAAAGAGGAAATGGGGAGAGAATGAGATTGAACAAGAGGGAGCCACTAAACCCAGAGATATTTAACGATAAGCATCCCCTCCCGTGGACTTAGGGCCGGGGAAGAGGGATGGTGTACACTGAAGGGTGCTACCATAGCAATAACATCTCTTCCTTGGTCCAATACACACAAACACACACAGACACACACACACACGCACACACACACACACACACACACACACACACACACACACAAGTCTGAAGTATTGCCTCATCCTGTGTGCACCTATAAAGGTGTTACCTTGATGAAATCCCCCCAGAAATCCCCTTTGACGCTGTGTGCTACAACATGTAATGGTTAGTTCACCATCAAAAACTCTTCATATTCTCTAAATATGATTTTGTGCTATTTTGTTTATCATATCAATGTATTAAATGTATACACATACTCAATGCAGTACAATGAAGTAATACATTTGTATAACACATTAAAATGCCTTATTAGTGTAATGAAGTCATGTAAACATGTGTAAGTAAAATAAGGACATTTTAAAAGGTCAGATCCATATCACATCCTTTCTTTTTATTATTTATTTTGTCACTTCTGTTTGTTTCTTGTTTGAGCTTTGGCAGCATTTCAAGATCTGCATCAGCCCATCTGTGAGAAGTCCCTTCTCAGAGAAATATGAAATTATGTCTAATGGATTCACAGGGATTTGAACTGGGCTGTGAATCCGAGAGCGGCTTAATCTCAGCAAAACATGACAATTATCACGCTAACTTTGCTGTGAAGAGGCAAGCCCGCATGTTGAGGATGCTGTAGCCAGGCAGCTGAAGGCATAGCGGGGAGCACACTCATACCCACCCAAACACACACACGCACAAACACACACACGCACGCACACACACGTACACATACACACACACACACACACACACACACACATACACAGACACAGTCATACACACACACACACACACACACACACACACACACACACACACACACACACACACACACACACTTATACACAGACATACACACAGTCACAGTCACATGTAAATACATACATTAACAATACAGGGATGAGAGATCAGTGTGCTCATATGTATGCACTCACACACATACATTTGAGTAGGTTTAAGCACTATCTACCACACACACACACACACACACACACACACACACACACACACACACACACTCACACACACACACACACAAACTCAAAGCCGTTCCAGGAAAAGGCTTCCAATGAAGATGCACTGAACAGCCTCATCATCCCTTCAAGTCGTCCCAAGGTTCCCTTCACCATCTGGAACCCCTGCCCCCCTGCCACCTCCACTGGAACTGCTTTAATCTCCACTCACAGCCTGGATGGTGTGTGTGTGAGAGAGAGAGAGGGAAAGAGAGAAAGAGAGAGAGAGAGAGAGAGAGAGAGAGGATGAGAGAAGAGAGGAAGAGAGAGAGAGAGAGAGTGTGTGTGTGTGTGTCTGTCTGTGTGTCTGTGTGTGTGTGTGTGTGTGTGTGTGTGTGTGTATGTGTGTGTGTGCATGCATATGTGTGCGTGTGTCTCTGTGTATGGTTTTACTGACATGTGTGTCGGTTCATATCTTTGATCCATGTGTTGCCCACATGGAAGGACAGAGTCCAGATGAAGAGCATTAGGATGCTGCCAGGACACACATGTTGGCGCTCTGGCCTCCCTGGTCCAGCCAGAGTTTAGAGAGAGTGTCAGTATCAGTCCTGTATAAGCTCATGTTTGATCCTCTGCCCAATGGACAAGAAGGTCCAGATTTGTTTGAAACAACCAGTTGGAACCTTAGGAAAACATTAGGGGTTTAGTCATTGTCTAAAGAGTCAGCCTGATTTTTAATCATTATTTGTGCCGTATAATATTCTTAAATACAATTATGCATAAAATAATAGTTTCGATGCATATGAAGGTCAACAAAATGGCCTTTGGGTGGTAAAATGGTCATATAAAATATATTTATGAATTACATGCATATTATATTTAAATAATTATAGGTAGATACAATAAATAATGCAATTTAGTATGCAGCTTTTATTTATATTGCCCAAGGTCACAAAAATAAATATCTAATCACAAAAGACATCCCTATGTGTTTACAGTAACATACAAATTCCACCTCAGAAATGTCATGCCATACCTAAATATTTACATTATAATGACAATACCAAACTAGCCACAACACACTGCATTGTTTTCACTCCTGAAGAAGCATGCCTGCAAAACATTATTCACTCTCAATAAAAAATAAAATAATTGAAATAAAGGTTCCTGTTTATATACAGAAACATTACATTTTTACGTATTTTGGCAATTAGCCTCACTATTAGCATGACTAATTTAATATCACACGGTGAAAATGCATCAGATAGAGACACACTGACACAAGACTAAACAAAGAACATACGAATACTGAGGGCACTGCGTCCAGACTGAAATTACTGGAGCTATCTAATCATTTTTCATCCTGCATCTATTGCCAAGCGTATCCACTTAATGGTTTCCATCTTTATGCATTAGGACAGTCGTCTTTGCCTTAATACTACAGTATGCTGCAAGTTTTTATCTGCACACAGTTTGAGATGACTGACAATTCTGATGATTTATAAATGAGCTGACAGTAAAACTGACAGCATAGAAATGGCAAATATGTGATTGCATGTTCTGCCTGTCTGATGATAATAGGAGCAAACAATATACAGTATGTATTAATGCCATAAATCTCCATTATTTAATCCAATTATTATAATCAGATTAGTTCATTTACACAACTCTTTCCTTGATCTGAATAAGTCTTTACTCCAATTATGTGTGTGTGTGTGTGTGTGTGTGTGTGTGTGTGTGTGTGTGTGTGTGTGTGAGAGAGAGAGAGAGAGAGAGAGAGAGAGAGAGAGAGAGAGAGAAAAGAAAAAAAGAGTTAAATAACAGCAGATTGATGGACATGACAAATACATTAATGTAAATGTAGATGTAGGGGGTGGGGGTGGTGGGGGTTGGGTGGTGGGTGAGATGTGGCAATTGCCTACCCGAAACTTGAAAGTGGCTTGAAAGGTCAGTAATCGCATACAGAGGTTATGTTCCATCAAAATGATTTTGGAAACGTTATGTTAATGGGAAAAAGGTGTTAAGGGTGCTTTTAAAGCAACACAATGTAACAACTGTTTTTGATCAATGTTATTATGAGTACCTGCTTTTGAATCAGTTTTTATGGTATATCATCATCTGAAGGATGGATAAACACGCATGTAGTTTCCACTAGTCATCCAGGCTAAGCATTATGTTGCTTTGTGTTCCTAGTTCTTTAGGAACAAAATAGTCTTTCTCTCTCATTCCTCAATTCTGAGTATGTACACAAAGAATTAGCCCTTGAGCTTATAGGATCCTTGGCTTTTTAAAAAATCTTTTATTTTCCTGAAAGAGTAGAAACAGTAGAAAGAGTTTCCACAGCACTTTCCCAGAGCCAAGAATAGCTCGCTCGCTAACCTGGGGCTAATGTACTAATCAGTCTGACCACTGATGCAAAACAGCCTCCGAGTGCAAGTCAGAGAAAGAGCCGGAACGTAAACACTAACTAATAGTCTGAAAAGTTCACACTCTTGACATTTTCTGGAGGGCACAAAGTGGAGTTGTCTTTTACTTACCTTTGATGGTCTTTTGCTAATAACACAACTCCTACTCATGCATGGCTGGCCCCAAGGCTGTAGTTGAGGGAGGGTGGTAGTGGGACTCAGTGTTTTAGGGCACTTCTGAAGTGGACAGGGGCCCTGGAAGAAACCAGGCAGTGTAGCTATTTTATATTTTAAACTGCCTGGTAGTTTGGGATATTTTAGAGGATTATTTTTGTGCTATATGGCTCAGATGGATTTGCTCCGGGGTCAAACTTTAGTGCATTTGTGTCTAAAAGCCACAAATGATGTCAACATGACAACACACTGACTCAGTGGCAGGCAAAGCCACTAAGCAGATGTGCATTAATTTCCAAGGTGCCATTTGCACCCACAGCGGTACCTCCCAGTACACATGTCCATCCTGCTCATCATCCTTCTACACCCCCCACCCCCCCATCCCCCGGTCCCCACATAACACTCGGTCCAGAAAGACCCCAGGCAGCCATTGGCCATCCACGTCCGAACATCATTTGGAAGGGGATTTAATTGTCATTGTGGATGTGTTGGGATGGCTTCACGAGCTGTCAGTCGGGCCCCACACATCTGTTCGGCTGGCAGTGCCTCCTGCATTACCTGCCCAGCACGGATCACATGACAGCTGTTATGACAGCCATGTTGTTTTTTTTTGTCATCCTGCACAAACAGAGCATATGCCACGCAGGACTTCATCACAACATGCAGGAGCACCGTTTCCTTTCAGGCTGAAGTGAGCATCAAGTCTGGTCTATCCCTACACCAGCCAAGCTTGTGCGAGTTCTAACGATTTAATCGCACAGCTGATGAAGTTGTTGTTGTTGTTGTTGTTGTTGTTTTTGCCAGCGTCCCATCACTTCATAACTGAATTACGCAGCTAATTGTGTCCCCACTGAGATGCACAGTTTGGGAAACAACATTTCATAGTTTAATAAATAAGGTTTTAGCTGCGATTCACTCCAGGGAGCTATTTGTTCCCTGCCGTTACACTTCCTCTCCTAAATACCCCCTATACAATGGCGAGGCTTATGTAACGTCGGAGGTGACGGAGAATCCCCAGGGATCCTGAAAAGGGAAGGAGTCTTAAGAGAAGGACAAGCCTATTCAGGAATGCCATTTATGAGCAATGGCGAGTCGGCGTCTGCGCCTTAAGTTTGTGATGTTTTGCCTGGTGCGTGAACTCCAAAGGTTGAGTACAGTAGAAAAAAAGCAGAGGCGCACTCAAGGGCTTGATTCTAATACAAATTTGTATTGAGAGCCGAGGTATTTTCAACAAGTCTACAGACAAAAAAAAACATTTATACCATTAATGTAGAAGCCAAAGGTAAGCCTGTGTATAGGGGGGGGGGGGGGGGCATGAAATACGGATGTAGAATACAGTGTTCATGGCTCTATGGCAATATGTATTACTGCAGACACACAGAGCTCTCTCTCTCTCTCTCTCTCTCTCTCTCTCTCTCTCTCTCTCTCTCTCTCTCTCTCGAACCCCGAACAGTGGGCACGGCTTAAGTGCCCTTGAGCAAGGCACCTAACCCCTCACTGCTCGAGCGCCGCTGTTGATGCAGGCAGCTCACTGCGCCGGGATTAGTGTGTGCTTCACCTCACTGTGTGTTCACTGTGTGCTGTGTGTGTTTCACTAATTCACGGATTGGGATAAATGCAGAGACCAAATTTCCCTCACGGGATCAAAAGAGTATATATACGTACTTACTTATACTCTCTCTCTCTTCTCTCTGGCTTTTTGTGGTGCATTCATATCACATATACACATATAATCACATACACTGTACATGCAAACACACACACACACACACACACACACATACAAAAGTACACATGCAAACAGAGAAAGAAGAGAGAGAAACACACACACACACACACACACACATGTCACAGGTGACTTAGTTCCTTGTTGCCATATTAGCAAAGACATTAGGGCCTTATTGTGTGCAGTGTATGATGTGTTGTGTTTAGTGTGTGTGTAAACATATTTTTCCACCCTGATTTGTAGTGGTTGTTTCACTGTGTGCATTGTAGTGGGTTTTCTTGTTACTATTGATTTTCTTCTGCCCTATTGTCTTTTGGACATCTAATCACAAACAAACCTGGCAACCTACTTACTGTTTTTCCCCATGACCATATTTGGACTGTCTCCTCCCCTGCTATTGTGACTTAAGTGTTCCAATTGAACTCCAATGCTCCACCTCTCTGCCCATATTTGGACAGTACTTCCTGTCATTGACTGTTCATAGATAATTGCCTCCACATGGTTGCAATTAGCAGTTAATGGCCTAATACTGGCCATGCCCTGGTTAAGGGGTATAAAAGCCCGTTTCTGTGAGGAGAAAGAGGTTCTGCCCGATCAAGAGCACCACTTGCCCTGCTCGCTGCCATCGCCCATCACCCATCACGCTGCAAAGGGCAGTAATTGTTTTTTTTAACCGCTTTAGTGTGAGTGCCATTGTTGCCACCTGTGCTCCTTTGCTGTGCCTAAGTGCTTGCTACTGTGTCTAACCCTCCATCCAGAAGCCCAGGTTCCCAGCCATCCTTTTATTGGACGTTGGTTGCACTGTAGCTGAATTCCACGCTCGCTATGGCAGCTTAAAGGGGAGTAACTATAACTACCTGTGTGTGTGAACGTGCTTATTGTTTCTGTGGTGCAGGTGGTCATCCTTGGTCCTCTCTTCTAGCCTCCGGCTTGCTTGTCCTGTGGTCCCAGTGTCCGGTGCTGCCCTGAAGACTGTGTGGCTACCCTTGATCCTTACTCGACGCTCGCTATTATTGTCTCCTCTGCCCCTCCACCTCGTTTTCCCAGAGTCCAACGCACCGACGACGACAGCCGTGACCCCCTGGGCATGCCCATTTGACTACTTGGAGAGAGGACGGCCAGAGTGAGCTACAGAGGAGCCACTCCCACCATTTAGCCTTATCTCGGACTACAAGATTTCAGAGACATTGATTGAGTGAACTATTTTAATTCTCCAAGTACTGGTATTTTACAGTGTTTGTCAGTCTTAATAAAGTGTGTTTTTTTTTTTTTTTTTTTTTTTTTTTTTTTTTTTTTTATGAAACTTGGCTGTCTTGGGTTTCTGCTGCTGGGCCAGTGCCATTGATTATTCAACCGTTGGCCACTAGGACACACACACACACACACACACACAGGTTTGTGTAACTCAGTCAGAGAGTGTGTCAAAGCCTAATGGCAGTCTCGCGCTCCTCGTCTCTCCCCTGCATCCCACCGGACATCACTCATTTATGCTACATTACATCACATTAGGATGATAATTAATTTGCTTTGCATTCATAAAGCCTTGTCCAGAGAGACATGAGCAGCTCCTGCTCAACACTCCATCAGCTCACTGCACTCCAGCCACAGCAGTGTGCCAATGTGTATGTGAAAACCAACTGTGTACAACATCACACAAAAAAAAAAGAAGAATGAAAGTTTTCTTCAAACGTCAGAGTTCTTAATGGAGATATTTTAGCGCTATCCTGACTCATACCTGGAAGGGAGTAGGAGAAAAGCAATTACATGGACTGTTGCCATAACAACCCCCCCCAAAAACCCTGAGTCCCGCTCGGAGCCTGATAGGCTGGTCCTATGCTCCTGAGCAAGGGAGACTGTGTCCCAGTTGTGTCATTGGTTCCATCCCCGTGGCCTGCCTCATTTTGCCACCACTGCTAATAGGCGCTGCAGACTTTTACTCTGGACTCTAGACTCATTTTATTTTCAGTCCTTTCTATTTCACTGACATACTGTACAGTGTTTTCTGAAAACAATGCTGAACTAGAGAAGGTTCAAGATCTTGGCTGCTACATTACCTGTCACAACTGAAGTTTTAAAACTTTCTGAACCATTTCAGACTCATCCACATTTTATATGCAACTATATAACTACCTAGTTTTAATAACTACCTTTGGTGGACATTGATATGTTCTTATTGTCTGTACAGTGAAGAAAATATTCTATGTGTCTATAATATTCAAGCCTCTTGTGGAAATGATCAGCAGCTTTATTTCACATTCTAAAAAAACAACAAAAAAAACACAAAATGCACACTAACTTCATGACATTTCAGACAGACAGTATTGGCAGAGTGACCCTGAGGTGAGTGTAGGATGGCACTCTAGACGGCGACAGTGCGACTGGCCCAGCGCATGCAGGTCTACACAGTTAGACAGTTAGCATCTAAACAAGTGGGGTTCTCTCTCTCCAACCAGCCTCAGGTGCCTGTCACAGGGAGGGAAGTCACCAGACTGATCTCTCTGCCTGTGCTGGACTGCGCTCCCATCCCACCCCCATCCCCTCAGGACAGAAGCACAGCCTCTACCCTATGTGACTACTCACTGCTCCCACTTCACACTTCCCCAAACCCACTCCAGCTAGAGGAAGCCAGTGTTTATATACAGTATGTGTGTACGTGTCTACATGTGTGCTTTGGTGAGGTTTTTTGGGAAGGGTGTGTGTGTGTGTGTGTGTGTGTGGGGGGGGGGGGGGGGGGGGGGGGGGGTCGGTTTGTGAAATCACTGCGTGATTTTAATGACGTCCAGATAAGCATGGATGGCCCAATTACTTTGGAAAAAGCGACTCTTTGTTTAGCCCATGGCATAAACACACTGCATATGTATGAGGGGCGGCAAAGAAGGGAGGGGAACAACGCTCCGTCCCGCCCTGTCACCATGGCTACGGTGATTGAGTCTACCGAGAAAGACAGGGCAGTAAAATGCCTGCTGAGTCATGTACAGTGTGCAGCCTGGAGGGTCTGTTTGTTTCTTTCCCTTTAATTCTAAGCTTTTCACACCAATTTTGAAGATAACACATTATTCAGTAACGTCTATTTAGGGTTAGAGTGCATTTGGTTTGTAATCTGGCAATGTTGAGAGTTCACGAGTCATTGGTTATTTGTCGGATTCATTTTGGCTAATGAGGTGAAGTTTAATTTTAATAGGTTAGTTTTAAAGAGCCATTTCAAGAAGTAATAACACAAGTCTTCCATATTGGCTGTTGTTTTACTGAAAGCTGTGCAAATAATGAAGTGTTTTACAAAGAAATGCCTTGTAACAAAAGTTTCCTTAATCCTGATATCACCAATGTCCTTTTAAGCAAGTCCCCCCACTCGGCAGCCATCATCCAATGTACTTCTCTGCAGTTATCAGGCAGCTACAGTATTTTCCAATTCAAGTGAATGGGGAGGCATACAGGAAGGGTGGTATATGTGTAGATACAGGCCAGATTGGTGTTACGAACTAACCCCATGCATTTCTATGGAGGACTCTTTGAGTGCGGTGTCTCCTCATTAGAAAGTCTCTGATATCACTGAGGACATCCATTGAAATTAATCTTACCACTCTATCCACCTTATTCCTTAAACCAGAAATCCATCCCGTTTTCGTCTTCCATCCATTCTGTTTACATTATAACTTAGTGCAGTCTTAGCATACAGACTAACTATAATATGCTTCAACTTATATTTCTTTAGAAATGTTGACAATTCTGCACTCAATATGGATATTCTGTATACTATATGACTGACAGAAAAATATAAAACTTTGCTGTTACATGGCTTAGGATACGCTAAGCACTTTCTACCGGCACATTAAAATCAATACAACGCAACTTTGACCAGAAATACAAATGCGTATTTCTGAATACAGAAGTGTCATGGCGACGCTCATTGTTGGCTGGAGAATATCATGGATACAGTAAGTGGGATGGTGCAATGGCGCGGTATGATGAATATGGTGGTCAGGGACGCTGTACTCTGGGATAGCACACCGTGCTCCTGATAGTTCAGGCCAGTCCCAGACGGCCACGGTTTTACTGTCTTCAGCATCTATTTCGGTCCACCAAGACTCTGGGGTCTGTGTCCACCCTCTGTGTCCACTCTGGGGTCTGTGAGAGGGAAGAGAAGGAGGGAGGAGAGATAGAGAGATGGATGGAGGGAGGGAAGTGTTGGCAGGATAAGCACTAGAGTCCACCCACAGATGGCTCTGAATTTGCTGACAAATCTCTCTGAGGAGTCCTCCCAGTGGGGCAAGCCAAAAATGGCAACCCGCCATGTTTTGGGGGTCTTAGATTGAACTGCGGCAGTGGGATCCTGATCGCGAGAGGCACCTGGAGCAATGGGCCGAGCCTCCTCTTAGAGCCTCCAGTGGAAATGGACTACCAAAGACACAGGAACCAGAGCACTGCAAAGGAATCCCTTGAAAAGGTCAATCGTTGTCCATCAATTTGAAGGCAAGTTCATCTTCGGAGGGGGGGGGCTGAGGGGGCCATTTGTTGATTGCATATAGAAGAAAAATAAATCATATAGATGGGGTATACAATTTCTGTCTGTTATCTCAAGCAGTCATAAACAATATCTCCTCTGTATGCTTAATAGGATGTATATCTGTCTTCTGCTACTGTATATTCAATATTTGGTCTCAGACAATCTCCTGGAAGTGCAAAAAGTGACACATTCGCTTGCGAGGGGAAAGGCCCTTGATGCGTGATGACAGCTTTTAGGGGTAGTTGCCCTTGCCCTCTAACTGAAAGTGATGTGCGCACCACTATACCTGACCAGTGACTGTCAGAGCTTTAACCATGAGAGGCGCAGAGGATTGCTTTGCTAAAAGGGTGGCCATTACAGCTTGGCCATGAGAGAAAAGAAAATCGCTGCTCCATCAGCAATGCAGCTTGCAACTGCCCAGCGTATAAGAAGTGGGGGGAAGGGGACAGAGGCTCTTTAGCCCTTCAAAGTGCCCTCTTTTAAGGTGAAAACTCTCTATAGGAACACGCTTGGCTCATAGTTGCAGCACAGAGGAGGATGCCATATACACATTAGCTTACTAAAGTGCTGCTTGAAATAAACTAATGCCCAGTCTTGAGTGCCTACCCAACAGTTGGTTGTGAGTACACTTAATAGGTTTGTTATGCTCTAATGCACATCAGTTTGAGTGTATCTGTCAGTGGACCAAATCGGCCCTAATGTTTTGGCAAAACAGTTTTATATTTTTGGTGCTCTGTGTTTTATATTGGTGGTGCCATTATATTATGGCTTTTACTAAATGTATATATCTATCTGTTTATTATGACTGCTGCTAGTGCTAGCACAGTGTGGTAGTGTAGGGTTTGCCAACCGTTGTGACCAAGATTACGACATTTTTGTGGTATGTTGATTTTACGGAAGCGCATCAGCCAAGCCCATAACCACTCATGGTGTAGCACCACCTAGTAAAAATGTAAATACGACAACATCTGGGCGCATGCCAAGTTTTGTGAAATGCTGTCCATAGGAGGCGGTGCAATTTACATATTTCTATTTCTCAAGAACCACTTCAGCATTATTTTAAAATTTGGTATGCTTGTATTCGGCCAAAGTTGCTCACATGTCGGTCCACATGAGGTCCTTGAATGTCTACAGTGTATGCAACAGTGACAGGCCACCTAACACAGTTATGTTGTGGCAACATTGTGATTACGTACTGCATTGGTCGCCGGCGCCGCAACATAGTTGGATAACGTTATGGTTACATGCATTTGTGAATCACCTGGACGTGGTGGCTTTCTGATCCATTCCTGTAGTAAGTATTATCTAGCCCCCAAACTATTACAAATAACGACGTACCCTCCATATCCACTGACAACAAGCAGTACATCAAGTTTATTTATGTATACGTATACTACATGTATGTATGTATTTATCTATGTGTTGGTAACACTTTATTTTATGGGGTCCTTGTTCCATTGTATCTTCATAATGAAGTGCAGTGTAACAACCTATGTAACAATATGTAATATCACATAGGCCAACTTATGTTGTCCATACATAATGTATTTTTGTGTACCTACAGATCATTAGTACACGTGTAAAAAGAAGTGCTTGTTACGATACTTTGCCAAAGTGGCCTCTCTCTTTGGGGAAAAAACTAAAATTGGCTATGGGGTAAAGTTTGGAACTATTGACACCGTAACATTAAGCAATTTATTGAAGCTTTACCCAAGGCAAGTGCGCAGGGGAAATTAAAGAGTAGGTTAACAGTCACCTAGTATATGAAACAACCAATTTTGTTGTCCACTACATGTCACTATCATCTGATTGCCTGTGTAGTTTCTTGACAAGAAAAAGGTTCAAATCAAAACCCAAGATGGAGGAGCCGTCGACGTCGGCCAATAGACCCGTTCCAGTCAGGAAAAATATGTTCAGTACTTCAGTACAATATCGCAACTACTTTGAAATAAGAATGTGTAAAAAGTAATCCTAAAGTAAGTTGTGTAAAAAGTAATCCTAAAGTAGTCAGATTATGTTACATGTTTTGGGTAATCCTATTGATTATGTTACTGTTTACAAAAATTGTCATGTAATCTGTAGTCAGTAATGGATTACATTTCAAAGTAATCTGACCCAACTCTGGTGTTACCCTATATGTGTGTAAGTACATGTAATGCAATTATGTATGCTATGTTCAAATGAATTTCTCTGTCTATCTGGCTGTCTTAGACTCTACAGTATCTGTTTAGTCAAGGGACTAAACAATGAAAGGCATTCAACCAAGAGACTACAGATATTCAGGGTGGCAGATGCTAACAGTGGAAGGCTTTACCAAAATAACACAAAAAGTAAAAAAAAAAAAAAAAAGATTCTATTTTATCTGGATCCAGCTTGTTTTTGTCAGTAAATACTGTATGGGTGTATGCATGGTGCCTTAGCAAAAGGCAAACATTTTCATCGACTAAAATGGACTGAATTTGAATGATGAGAAAGTTGATGCTGTGTTATCCATCAGAGAGAGGATGTAGTGCTTAGTGTATTTGATTGTTGAACAGGCTAAACAGAAAGCGAAGCTCTGCCTCTACATACTGCTATTTTTTGTTTGAAACCATGGAGGGACACTCTCTTTAGATAAATGCGTCATTGATGTGGCTCTTATTTGCCCTTGGTGATCCCTCCATTAAAGAACAGCAAGAAGAAAGAGAGAGAAAGGGAGAGAGGGAGAGAGGAGGGACAAAGAACAAAAGCCAATTTAAGGGAAATGTATTATTTGCTGACAAACAAACAGAGCAAAATGGAGCAAGCCTACTGCTTTTGCAAGGAGGATCATGCTTGTCACACCAATTCAGCCCTAATTTTGAAAATCGTCCCCCACAGCGTCTGTGTGAGTAAAGCTCTTTCACACATAATCATACACTCCGACCACACACACACACACACACACACACACACACACACACACACACCAAATTTCAAAATTTTCATTTCATAAAGGAGGCAGCACAAACTACTGACTCAGATAATTGGTTTGCATCTATTTGACGGCCACGGCACTCCAGACTCCATTCGAATGCGTCGTTTCCTTGGTGACCATGACCTCCGAGCCAGAATTGAGGCTTTAATCATAATTAACAATGTGCTCACTTCTGAATTTCAATCTCAGGCACAAAGTCATTAAAACGGCACTAAAAACTCCTGGACTAAATCATCTGGAGGAAGTAATCAAGTGCCGGCAAGCCTCAGTGACTCATTTATGCATTATCATAGGTGGGGAGAAAAAGTAGTTACAAAAATGGAGAAAACAGGCCTAACCTTTTGTTCCAGACAGTCAATTATTTAGTGGTTTTCCCATAAGTGTAAAGGTCATTTTTTGGGATGGGGTGTGGGGAACAAACAACCTTCCTATGTCCTCATGAGTGGACAATGGCCTGCATAAACATGAACAAATACACTGCAGCCAAACGAATTTTGTACATATACACTGTCAGTGCCTCTGATGAACACCACTTTTAAATGAATGTACTACCATAACTCCTGTGCCATTTCATTTTATATTCAACTTCAGGGAAAAAAAACAGGATTTAATTGAATGGTACCACCATAAAGATTTTATATCACATTCAGAGTAAAAGTTCCGGCTCAAAATGAACCTAGGGGTTAACTAGATGTACCGCAGAGCGGTACAAAATATGGCCGCCGCCCAGTCCAGCATATTTTTTCCACAAAAATAAATCACGCTGAAAGGCCTATATGATTCTAACTGTCTCACTAAATTGCATTATCCACACTCAATTCTCACTGGTATCTGCTAGACAACAAGTACCAAAACATAGTTCATAGAATTTCACATGTAAAATTCATTTTATACAATCCCACCTCCATCTTGCCTGTTCATAATTCTGAGAAATTCTTGAATTGTGTGCATGTGTGCATGTACATGTTTATGTTATGTGTGTGTGTGTGTGTGTGTGTGTGTGTGTGTGTGTGTGTATGTGTGTGCGTGCTTGTGTGTGTGCCTGCGTATGTGCCTGTGCATGCATGCGTACATATGTCTACTGTGTGAGTATGTGTCATACATATGATTACTGTGAATGTATGTGTGTGCGTGTGTATCTGTTTGTGCACATGTGTGCACATGAAATGGGTTAACATGACCCCTGGAGGCAAACATACGGAAAAAAAATGGTCATCCTAGGCCCTACAGTTCTCAAGATATTCACAGAGAACTGTGTCTGCCCTAACCTCCTTTCGGGGGGTCCAGTCCAGCGGGGGGGGGCTACAGATCAAAACGAAAAACGACGTTTCCATGCTATCCATGTGGGGTTACATGCCCACTAAGTTTTGTGTACCCCGGTCTTTCAGTGTCCCGGGAATCCTTGTTGGTGTACGTCACTAAATGTACACATAAATTATTTTATTGTAAGGCCCCCCATGAACGAAAGTACACAAAACTTGGCATGCATTCGGAGGGTGTCGTAATGATCCTACACTTTTAATTTCGTGCAGTTTTGACCTTGTCAGCCAGAGATATTGTGATGAAAACACCTAATTTTTTGCTTTTTCATTTTTAAGTAGGTGGCGCTATACATGAAATAAGTGGTAATGGGATGGGTTGACATGCCCCCTTAAGACCAACATACATAAAAAAGGTGGACCTCCTAGGCCCTACGGTTCTCGAGATATTCACAGAAAACTGTCTCCAGCCACCTACAGGCCAGTTAGTGTATAGTAACATAAATGAATTTATTGTGTGGCCCCCCATGAACTGAATTCCACAAAACTTGGCGTGCATACAGAGGGTGTCATAATGATCCTACACTTCCAATTTCGTGCAGTTTTGACTGTTAGGTCACAGATACCTGCGATTACAACACCTCATTTTTACTTTTTTGTGTTTAACTAGGTGGCGCTATACATGAAATGAGTGGTTATGGAATAGGTTGACATGGCCCCTTGAGATCAACATACAAAAAAAAAATGGTCCTCCTAAACCCTACGTTTCTCGTGATATTCACAGAAAACTGTGTCTGCCCTACCCTCCTTTCAGGGGGTCCAGTCCAGCGGGAATCCTTGACGGAAATTTGGGCATGCGAAAAAGAAAAAGAAAAAAATCTGACTAAACCTATATGACCGCCGCTTCGCTGCGCGGCGGTCATAATAACACATGTGTACCGAGTTCGACCGTTCGCTGGGATTTGTTTTCATGCTAGTCGAATGTGACCAGTTATATTGCAAACCGCTAATTAGCGTTTAACGCTAGCCGGCACACGTACAGTAAAAAGAAATCGCTATTTCTATACCACTAACAAGGCTCAAAATAGCACCACACTTACACAGTAGCATAATGAGGGTCTCTATGTAAACCGAAGCATTGAGCACTTTGTAAGTGTACAGGAAGTTTATTAAAAAGAAACACATTACTGTTCATGTCTGGTTCACATATACAGGCAGGCGATGCGAACTAAAATCAAACGTAATTTGCTCAATATAGGCCTATCAGAAATAATAGCTCGGGTATAACATAACTTGTCTAGTGTACTTACTTAGTGGATGTCCATCTGGTCCCTCTGGTATGGATCGCCGCCTCAAATTTCTTTTCGGGACATGGAAAAAAGTTTCAACTACAGCAATGTTTATCAATGAGGGGAAATCTTCAGACTCTACAAAACACTGCGTCTCTTTAGTGTCACGACGCAACAGGTCCCACTCCATGCAACACAGGCACTCCTCTTCGGTGGCCATAGCTTCACAATGTCCGCAGGTACACCACGTTTCCGGAAGTGCGAGGCTGTGTTGCGGCATTGACTACAGGTAGCTCTCTCTAGTAGCCCTTTCACTGAGCTTCCACTTATGCGCTCAGTGCTTTCTTTCGGCAACACTGTTTCACGCGAGATTCACTTCACATCCCAGAGAGTTCTGTTTTCCCAAGGCGCCTGCCTGTATGTGAACCAGACGTGAACGGTAATGTGTTTCTTTTTAATAAACTGCCTGTACACTTACAAAGTGTTCAATGCTTCGGTTTACATGTAGAGACCCTCATTATGCTACCATGTAAGTGTGGTGCTATTTTGAGCCTTGTTAGTGGTATAGAAATAGCGATTACTTTTTACTGTACGTCTGCCCCGAAGGCTAGCGTTAAACGCTAATTAGAGGTTTGCAATAAAACTGGTCACATTCGACTAGCATGAAAACAAATCCCAGAACCCCGAACTCGGTACACATGTGTTATTAACCCCTAGGTTCATTTTGCACCGGAATTGTCCTTTAAAAGTTAAAGATTTGAGCAGACACCTTTATATTTTTATTGCAGAATAGAGTAACTATTCAGAAAACAACACATGTGAACACTTTGTTTTTTTTTGTAACATGACAGACATTTAAATAAATAATTAGCATTGAATTGACATATCAGATACTCTCACTGAGTAAACATTGCCATATGCTGTGAAAGAGAATTTGTCAGTACAATTGCCCTCTCTCTCTGCCTGCTGGGTGTGACTGTTGATCAAAACTAATCCTTGCACTCACTCAAAAGTGAAGCCCAAAAAGTATTGGCAACTAACAGATTGCTTTTTAAGTCAATTTGGGTGAGGGGCAACACTGTGCTATAATATATGCCAGAGCACACGGCAGTACGAGGTGCCCAATGATGATGAGGATTATTACGTGGTAATTAGCTGAAAGAGCCCGTTGGGAGGCAAGTCTGGAGGAGCTCATCGATTTTCTTCTTGATTGTCAACATGAAGAATTCTCTGCAGACCATCTGGAAGGGGAGGGGTGGCGGGGGAAAAAGGGAGAATGGTAAGCTCTCAACACATTCATCATCACGACATTTGTAGTGACCAGAGGTCAGCGACACATTGCTCTGTCTAAATGTCACAAATAAAGAAAGACCAAGCAGGACTTACACCTCCATCATATTAATATGCTTTTTAATGTGTTCAACATCGCATGAATAAAATCCAAGTAATGTTCATTACAGCTCCAACAATCACCTTAATTGCAGGACTGCCCTTGAAACTTTTTGTTGTTAATTTTTACCCTGGCTGAGGTATTATATTATACTATGTACATTCAATACTTATTTTCATTTGTTATGGTACATTCTAAAGCCAAACCAAGATACTCATGCCAAAAATATGTCTATTTGAATTAACACATCCACAAACACAATTAACATAAACACACAAGTTGAAATGCAACAAATGTGAATATATGGGAATAAAATGTTTCCATCAACTTCACAATCACATTTTACCTTATGGGAACCAAGAGTTGATCCACCCCCTTCAAGTGAATCGAATTTCTATGCACATTAAAAGACTGAATGTGCATTTCAAGTGTTTCCATTCAGGAATTCTTATTAGAATAGGTCAAATGTGCATAAAAAATTTGGATGGAAAACCAGCTTGGTGCTGCGTATGGGTAGAGGAAGGAAGATAGAAGTTTCTCTTAGCTACAATGGTGGGGAGAGACAGTTAGGATAACCAACAGGAGGTGAGTGTGGGTAAGGTGATACTGCAAAAATAACTAAGACAATGTCCAACATCTATGAATACACAACAAGCAGATGCAATATGTGTAAGTGAATTCAATAGCTGTCACATTCCAAAGGTGCTATAAGTTAAAGGTTATTTGGAGTTGAGAAAGACATGTGCCATAACAGCAAATGAACAGTTCATCATCAGATAATCAAATGTCAGGTAGAAATGATGCGCTTTTATTCTCCTTGAATGCATTCATTACAGAAGACGTGTACACTCAAATTCATACTGACAGAAACAAATCAAAGAAACATTTAAAAAAAAATATTTGACAAAGTTGTCAAGTTTTAACTATGAAATTTATATGATCATGGTTTAAGAAAAGCAAAATGCCCAGCAAGGACATAGGTCACAAATGCTCACAACAGCTAGCCTAAGTGAGATTTTAGGGACTGCTTTGCTACAGACATGTCCAGCAAGCGTCCCTTACAGTAGCTATTCTAAAATCGCTGTAACCTCCTTGGGCTTATTACACACCTCTGACAGACATCTGATTTCATTGCCTGTCACCAGTGTTTCGAATTATTCCCTTGTCCCTTGTCCCTTTTCCAACTGCCGAAGACACATACCTTCCGCCACATTTAGCAGTTTTTCTCTAAAATGTACTGTAGCGTTACGAGTTTGACAGCGTATTTTGCCGACAGTGCATGCAGAGCGAAGTCAGATGCACAAAATGGGCCGAAGTTAATAAATAAAAGATGGATAGATAGATCAGAATTTAACACTGGTTGCATGTGACACCGGAGAGGTCTCACCTATTTCAAAGTTCCTACCTTGACGTACCTATATCGCCGCCGAATACGGGCCCAAGGTGTTGAAATGTGTTTTTTTATACTAAGATTACTTAAACTGTACCGTTACTGTGCCCCTAAAATTGTGATGTACTGTACTGTCCTTAGCAGGGACTGGGAAGGTGTTTTCATGCAGCAGAGAAGCATCATATGGGTTCCGGTTATGAAGGAGACATGCTGAACGTGTGGACACTTCCACAACAACATTTACCATTCCCCTCTCATTCTCTTTCTCTCTCTGTCCTTGAGTCTTTCTGAAAGGTTAATTGAAAAGGCAACTACCTTGAACTGAGGTGCATAATGTACAGGTAAGAAACGCAGCAAACCTCCTGGTTCCAGAGTATGTCAGCGGTCCTTCCTTTACTCATCTTTCTCTTCCTCCCATGTGTGTGTGTGCATGTGTTGTAGAGGAACATTTACATGTATAGGCTATCGCTGTGCGTGGGTGTACACACATGTTCCTCAGGTGAAACAGCACTTGCGTGGTTTTGGCCAATGGATGAAGAGATCCATTGATCTCATCCTTCCGGTCTCCTTGGGAACGTTTCATCCTTTCTCTGAAGTTCAAAATGTAATGAAGAAAGCTGTGAGAGAGCTGTGTGTGAGAGAGAATTTATTTCCTCTAAAGCCTCTGATATTGGAAAACACTGTTTTCCTATTAATGGAGGCGTTAAGCATAGGTTCTGCCTGGACCACTCTATATGTCATTCTCTCATTCATTACTCCTGTCACCCAACTGCTTCTGAAAGGGCTAAAATTGCATACCTTTATCTTGCTGCCAGAGAGCTATCATGTCACTTTACTCTCCAGGCAGTGAACGATAAATAAATAAATAAATATAATAAATATATTAAAAGTATTTTGCTAGAAATATTGGATTTGAGTTCTTCTTGATCTTGTTGTTTATCTGTTTTATTTTGATACAGAAACAGCTGAACAGAAGTGTGCGTTAAAATGAAAGGGCCAAGCCATGTAATATTTACAAATATGTTAACAGTAATATTTTCAGTTTCAAAAAATACAATGGTGATGTATATGTTTATTTAGAAAAACACTATTATTCCATATGAATGTTGAGTCGTACTGTATAAAACATTGGTAAATCAATTATGGAGCAGTCACGCATGGTTTTATGAACGTATTATGCACTCACCCGTCAAGTAAAGTGTATTCTCATGAGTTCTCACTGACTCCATTACTGTCCTTCAGACTGAATTGCTATCTTTCAACTTCAGATTGAAATTGTTTAATTTCAACTCTGCCTTCTGAATCTGAGTGTAGAAAAATGTGTATATATATATGGACAGCATTACAGAAAAACAGGCAGACTCCATGCACAAGCAAACAAGATGTGCAGGTGGCACGCTCTGTTTAATTCCATGTGTCTCAAATGTAGATATGGTTTTGGAACTTCGTCATTGTATACATTTAAATCTCTCAATTCCATTAAGATAAATACATTGACATGTTCCTTTTTGATTATATATAATTAATTTATTTAAGAAAATAACTTTTCATTTAACTGAATTTAGAAAGAAACCAACATAAATATCATGAGGTTGGTTGTAGTTGGTGAAGAAGTCATATTCTCTATAAAATGTGTGTCCCCTACAAGCAGACTGAAAAATATCCCCCCAAAATGGCTGCTTTCTCCCCCATCCAGCTTGAGCCTTGTTAACCTTTATCTTCCCATGGACCTGGTGCTTGCACTGTCTGCTCGGCAGGGACTAATCCTCTGTTTGGACCCCCTTCTGTGCCTTCCCCTTGGGGCGGCACTAAGTAGCTAATCACCTCACCACCACCACCACCAACATCTTCCAATCATGCCAGATTCAACGTAGAAAAATATTGCTGTGACATGTGTGGAGCCATGAATGAATAGTACATTATCTAGTTGCATAAAGAGTCCTAAATCGTGTTTCTTTTCAATTATTTAAAATATCAGGTCTTAGTTAAGGTGCTCTAAGCAGTGTTGGGTAACGTCACATCTGTTGCCGTTCAAACAACAATAAAACAGATAGCTCGCTACTCCCTCCCCCTCCCTCCCGTGCAATTGAAACTCTCCTAAATGCACATCTCGTCAGTGATTGTGCATTGTTTGTTATGTTTTTATGGTCCAGGGTGGACCAGGTTGTTTTTGTTGCCATTTTTGGATTTTGGGCTGTTCACAGAGACAGTGTATTCCAGTGTTTTTACAGTGTATTCAAGGCACAGGCAGCTAGCCAATGGCGAGGTGATGTTTGCTGTACAGTATGTGACAAAAAATGTTCTAGCTTAGAAACTGCATAACATTACTTGTTATCAATTGGTATTTATATGGTTCTTTAGTCAAGGTAAACAGAGCCCTGTAGGTCTTAATTTAATCAATCAAACATCTGAGCTAGTTACTAACCATTAACAACAATCAACTGCAGGGCTTGCAAATGAGCTTTTTGTTGATACTAACTATAGGATGGCTATTCGGGTTGCAACTCGTAGCTATTATCTATTGTCTACAGTCTTTTAATGGTTTATGAAGTGTTACCAACCTTATTAAAAAATGACTTATAAATGATTAATAAACTCTTTATAAGGGCTGTGCCTATGGAAGGTGGTGCCAGTGTATAGTAACTTCATTACACCCTACATGTGGTTACTGCTCTAGCAAAAGCTCAATTGTGCCATGCAAAAAGCGGGGTTGGGTTACGGTTAGGGAAGGGTTAGGTTAGGGTCTGGGAACATAGGTCTGTGGGAACATAGACACGCTCCCCAAAAAGCAACCTATTTGCATTTTTTCTGTCCTGTCATAGCTTGCTCACTTCCCTGTATAAAGATGGCAACTACACTGTTATTCACCTTATTTCACCTTATTTTCGCCACGCCAATTTTAGAAATGTATTTCCTTTTGCCTTTTTAGAAATGTATTTCCTTTTGCCTTTTTAGAAATGTATTTCCTTTTTTCTTTTGTGTTCCATCTTCTGGTCGGCTAGTTCCGGCTAGTTAGCTTCATTGGGATAACACAGCAGAAGAGGATGGAGAGGCTAACTTGTCTTATCTGTTTGGTAACCATGGTAACTATGTATAGAAAGTCATTACAGAACAGTCAGTGTTTACAGAACAGTCAGTGCTCCTAACTTGAGATAGGAAAGTGTATTACAGAAAAGGCTAAAGTCACCAAAATCCTTAATAAACGTTCCTAACTTGAAGATGACCCATAACATGATGCCAGTCATCTCGATAGAACTCTGTTGTCTTAATGAATCGCAATGGATGTACTGCCCAACAGGAAGTTCGAGCACAACACGGATAAAGAAGTTTACTGTTCTCTCTAACCCATATATCTACAGTTTGTTGAAGGGATCAGCATTGACCACCCCAAAAATGCCAATTCTACAGTCTATGATATTAATTCTCAGAGACTGTTTGCAATTACTGAGCAGTATCTCTGTTGATTACAATATCTGAGTCATTTGTACTCATTCTGTGCTCTGAAAACAAAATCAAAGTAAAGTTGTTTAGTTTCTTTTGGACAATGACATAAGCAATCGTTAGCCATAAATGACCCATATTTGTGTCACAAATTATTGGAAATACTTGTAAATTTCAAAACAATTCTGTTAATGCAAGCAAAAGGTCTGGCTCCAACAGCCTCAGCCCCAATCCATCAGAGTGGTGCTCCACACACTACACAGTCTGCCTCAGCATCCATAGCTCCTCGCTGCACACATACTTACTGCAATAATTCACCCAACAATAGTTCATCCATGTCAGTACATGTGCAATGGACTCATTCAAAGTGTAGGATGATAAATTTGGGGAATTATTTGCATTTGCCTCTGTGGCATTGTCTCATCTCTGCTGAACATGACAGAGAGAGAAGAGAAGACTCTTTGTCTCTTCCAGACAGCTGAGGCAAAAGGGAGAGCTATCACTCGTCTGTTCAGCTCATGCGGTCTCTCCATCCATCCATCCATCCATCCATTCTTTGCGCTGATTAAGCGCATGTCGGTGGATGTCTCAGTTATTACAGGGTTTATTATGGTGGAGGCCACACCAGAAATGGCACAGTGAGAAGGAGGGATGGAGAGAGGCAAAGATGGAGAGAAGGAGGGACAAAAAGAGATGAATGGAGAGAGTGAGAGACAGAGAGATGAACACAGAAAGAGAAGGAGACAGAGAGAGGCTTCTGGCGAGACACATCCCCGAGGGTACTGGCAGAATGAGGATGCACGACAATCTGTGGGTGAGATGACACGCTTCCTCATCCTCGGGAAAAGTTGAAATGGATTCCGTGGTCGTTTTTTTCTTCCATTTATCTCCTCACTGAAAAAGAGTGTGAGTTTGCCCTTTTATATTCTGTGAGATTCTTTTTCTTCTGTCTTTCTTTTAATTTTGTGTCTGTTTTTCTTCCCCTCCCTTTAGGGGAGTTACAGTTGACACAAAAGAACTACACCATTGGTTTGTTGAGTTGCACTGCTAACAGAGGGCTCTGGCCTTGCTCCTCTCATAGCAGACAGCCTCTCTCTGAGAAAAAAAAAAACTCCCAGAGGTCTATGAAACATCCAGACCTTGTTCCCCAACAGTATCTGTGGAATTCACACTCGCCCCCACAATCCACCCCTGCTTCCCCTGAAGCAATAACTGAAGTGTCAATCCTGTGACATCCCTCAGCTGTGTGGAACTGCTCTCTCAACAGCTGAGATGTTATATAATGAACTGTATTACCTTCCGACTTCCAAAACAGACAGCTTAAAAGAAAAACACACTTACATGCACCAGGCAACTAATTTGGAAGAGCTTGTTGGGCCTAGACCACTCACTGATAGTAATATGAAACAAACACAGCATCAAGCCTGGTACAGCCACTCAGGAAAATGGCGTATGGAAATTGAATGCTGGGTCTAACGACGCAGGGAAAACCACACAGGACCATTGCTTATTGGGCAGACCATCTTCATAAAGGTATAAGAGATTGCATTTGCCTTTTTCATTTACATCTATACAGTTCTACTTCAGGAAATAAATTCACAGAAGTGGACGCCACAGTAAACTGATTCTACAGTAAATTAAAAATCTTTTGAAGGAATATTGAAACAAAGCAAAAAACAGTAAGAGCAACTTTGAGAGAGACAGAGTGTTCGGAGGCCTGCGAGCCAAGAGAATGCATTTTGAAGAGGATGAATCTTGAATGAGGACAAATTAATTCGTAATAGAAGGAAAAGTGACTTGTACATAGATAAATGTGCAAGATAGCTCTCTCTCTCTCTCTCTCTCTCTCTCTCTCTCTCTCTCTACAAGCAAACTATTCACACTGTGGCTTAGGGCAGAACTCGAGTGGAATTTTTTGAAAGCTTTCAGAAGACCTTGGCAGCAGATGCTTGAATTCTCTCTCTCTCTATTTTTTTTTTTCTCTCTCTCCTTGCTCTCGTTCGTAAGCTGGCAGTGAGTCTTCAAGGAGACACATCTTAGCAGAGGTGGAGGGTCATGATGATGCAGAATGAGTTCTCTGGGGTGGGGGGCATGGCTGTTTACTGAGCCAAAAGCAAACTTCATTCTCACACTGCCGAGAGACACCTATCCCCAGAAAGCCAGAGAAGAAAAAAAGATAACACAGAGAAAAATAACACAAAAAAAACAACAAATGATATGGAGGTGAAGAATGTAGTTCTCACTTCTCCCTAGAAAGGTGTTCTAGCCATACTGTACATGGAAATCAGGCGAAGCCAGAGTTTACAACAAACCCCAGTTTGTTGACAACAGCATACTACATTGATCAAAACATTCAATTTTACTTTAGGACAGCATTAAGGCTAGCCTGAAAAGCCAACCCGAATTTAGCCCTGCCCACAAAATTTAAGGTTGGCAAGTTCGGTCTGGACTTGTTCTATTGTTAAGCCTCTATGAAAACTTGGGAATCATGCGGACCAATCGAATCATTCAGGCGCCATCCAGCGGGCTTTATATGATGGACAGATGAGCAACGGTGCCTATTCATTCACGTGACCTGAGCACACTTTGGTTGAATTTGTTTACAGCAAAAAGCTTGTTGCTAGAGAAGCTACACGTTTATGTTGCTATCGTGTCAGTTGTACAAGATATTGACTTAACGCAATAACTTTAAAAAACAAACAGAAAACAGTAATTCAGGCATTTGTCAAGGATGCTCCGACTGTTCTCTGCAGGATTTCACGGTATTTTGTTGCTCTGTTTGGTTAGGTCTATCCAGTTGTGTGCAGAGGCATTTTCCCCCAGTATCGGTTGAAACGCGCCCCATCATCACGTCCCAATGATTCGAGAGACTCAAATTCTGTCTCAAATCCAGACTCAAATTCTGAATAGAGTACGCCAGGCTACATTAAGGCCCTATAGGCAAAGATTAAAGCATTAAGATATTTGCTTTAAGTACAAGAAATGTAACTTATTAACAACTGTTGAAAATAACAGCTGAAGGAAAGGGGATGGGGAAAGGGGAACATTGACAAGTTCAGTAAATGTATCAAGAATTATGATTAGCACAATTTGTTTGGCCCTTGTTGGGTGAGTTGTGCAGGAGGAACTGAAATGGTATCAGCTGATGTTGATGACGACTAGGTAAACGTGATCAACTAAACATGCATATTGATTTCAACGTGTCATCTTGATTAACTGACAAAATTGACAGTTGACAGTCTTCTAGTGTGACTTGTTTTAATGTTACAGTAGTTAGTCTAATGGAGGGGGGAGGTCCATGCTGATAACTTTGTCTAGACAGATGTCCAAGTGAAAACCAATATACACTATACACGCAACAGTCAAAACTTGTCATTAATAGTGCCAGACATTTTCCTCTGAGGTACAAAGATCTTAGGTTGATTGGTTTTTTGTTGGTGTTGTTCTTGTTGCTGTTGTTTTTGTTGTTGTTCCATCTTTGTTCTTTTCTCCTTTATTTTCTTTCCCGCTGACCAGCTTGGGCTGAGTTCACCCTTTGATTGACCGGAGTGAGTTATGTACAGATACAAGGCTGTCTGCCGTCACCATGGCGATGGACCCCGCGGTCATAGTCAATTTCAAAGAAAGTTTCAATTTGTTTTGGCAGGCCATCCCCCCTTCTGTGAGTGGAATAACCCACTCTACTTTGTACTTGAACTGCTCATATTACACATAGCATATAGCAATCTTCCTGAGGCTAAAGCCCTGCTGGGTCTTAATTAATCTTGGCCCCTAGGTGTCCACCTCAATGTGAGCACCTCAGAGATCGGTGTGTGTGTGTTGTAGTGTTTCTAACACTCCGTCCCTGTGTGGTTGGCAAGAATCCCACTCCACTGGCACTTACTCTTGTAGGCATATATGAGGCTTCCAGTTTGGGGGACTATTAGTTCCTCAAGGCCATTCCCTGTGATCATCCTGACATCACTGGAACTGTGCACAAATGGCTTGGCTCTCTCCTCTTGGTTGAATCCCTCAGGGGCTTATGTAAGGGTTCGATGGCCATGTCACATCTAACAATCCTCAAACCTATATAATGTCTGTCCATGCCTCCTCCCCCTCCTCTCCTGACAGCAACACTCCTGCCACCCCCCCACCCCCCCGCCACCCCATTGACCAGATCCATCTCTCAGTCTCCCCTGCTGCCACAGCTACACTGATTGTATCCAACTCTATCTCCCCATCTCCCCAGAGGCTTCAAGAATCTAGAGCCTGCACACGCGAGCCTGTGCCTGAGCAACACCTTGAGCGAGGCCTGTTAAAGAAAAGGCCCTTATCCCCTCAGCCAATCCTCCAGTTCAGCGTTCAGCACAGCGCAGTATTACCTCTGAGACTTCGCCCACTTGCTATGATCATCTGAGTTTGCCATAGTACACCAGCAGAGGGATTTGCGATATGATCGGCTTGCCTTCAGTTGCCACGTCACAGTAGTCGTCTGATCACACAGACTTGCTGAGTGCGACATGAGGATTAGGGCCATACCTGTAGGGATTGACTGTTCACACACTTGTGGTCCCACGGCTGGATTACTGCTCGTATTCGCTACCAGGCTTGCTTTATCAGCATGCTCTTTTAAAACGGCTGCAGATGAAACGTGGCACGAAATGTGGCAGCTTGGCAGGGTGTTCTGTGGCTAGAAATCATGTGCTTGATGTAACACTACGATGGCTAAGTGGAAGTACTCAAAACTGATGAAGATGCTTTGATTTTGCATTCTCAACAGCCCCCCCCCCCCACATCTCCAACCCCAAATCAATGTGGCAGATTCACAAAGACGCCATCAGTGTGAGCTTACTGCCATAGACTCCCATCCTGAATCCAGACACATTAAATATAAGTGCCTGCATATTCTGTTGAAAGTCCCTGGAGAAAAGTATGATTATGTGTGCCATGTGGGTATGCACAGTGCTATCTGTTTCTGACTAAGTTGTATGGACCAGGCGACTTCACTGGAAAGTTTAATGCCATTGTGCGCTGTAATGAATGTGCCCCCATCACCCCCTGGCATGTGTCTGGAGAGCTAAGTCACGTGGAGAGCGACCCCCAAACCCCCCTCACCCCACTCTCCATCCGGCAATTACCGTGGCTAATTTAAATTTTATGACACTTTCAAAGAAGAAAAAATGTAGATGTTTATTTATGACTTTTTTTTTTTTTTTCAGTGATGGGACCGGAGAGGGCATAAATTTGGCATGAAGGGCATCTCACAGCCCGCTAGAACTGCTCTGTAAATCAGACTTTTAAATCACCCTCCACCCCCGCCCCCCCATCAAACATCAAAACCCAATCCCCCCCACACACACATAGAAAGAGGGCAAGAAGAGAAACATCTGCCTCCTGGGCCCCGTTTCACTCCAGAGGGAAAGAGCCCATCCTTTCTGCAGAGGCTCCTAAATGGCCCATGTCTCTGCAGCAATGACTTACTCCATTAGGCTAATGCACTGTCTCAGACAAGGAGCTTCCCTCACCTGTCTGCCAGACGGACTTGAGCTCAGTGAGCTGGAGGAGGCCTGAGCTAATGATGGCTGATTCCAACATTTAACGTGCCCCGGAAAAAGAAACTGCCCCCATAATCTGTGTCGGCTTGCAAGACACGTACACAGATGGACCCCAAGTGGTGCTAAAGCACCTGCCCCATGGTGATCTTTTACCAGGATAATTTGTCCCATGTTTTTCCTAAATTGCTATTTGCTTGAATTTTATATTTTTAGTTGTTTAAAGAATTTTAATATGGCTCATTAGCCTCATTAAACAAAACTAGTGAACCCTGCTAGGTCCACTGTCAGGCAACTTAGAGCAACAATAAAGTCTTGGGTTGAAAACTGGCAATTGAGCTACTGAGAGAAATACACAAGGCTTACAAATACTAACAATGGCAGAGTTGGCACTGATAAAAAGCTTATTTACATGCTAACTTATGCCTTTTGGTGTTTGGTATTAGTTTGCATTGTCAAGCTATGAAAGCTTTCTTTATATTTTCAAGATTCAATATTACTTTCTTTGTCCCTAGGGAAATTTTTCTTGGGCAAAAATCCTGCCACATAAATATGCACACAATTATATTACAATAACAAACACAACCCAAGTGCAGACATACATGCAGTCAAGCACATGCACCCATCTTTTTATCTTGAGTTTAGGCAGTTCACTGACATAAGGATTAACGTTTTTTATTATATATATATATATAAACAATATAAACAAGTCACACCATTTATTCAAGCAAGAACACACTCCTCAGTCTGACAGCAGGGCAAGAACATTATGCACAGACACAACACAGTGTTCAAAGGTAGGCCGAGGCACTAATGCACCAGGGGAACTACACCAGGGCATTATACATGACACATTGACTGACCCCTAATATCTGACAAATACATCAGGACATTAGCATAGAAACCGGAACAGAAATGCAATTCTAAAATGGCACATTAACACTGACTCATTTGTATATATTGTATACTGTTGAAGAGAGAGATGCCCTTTTTGTATGGTTGAGCGCCTCCACCCTCCCCAAATGCCTGTGTTCGGCCCTGCTCTGCCAACAAACCAGCTGTTCCTAAAACACTGTCCTGTAGGAATTATATTAATACTTAAGCAGTCTACACATATTTAGTTTGATTTTTGTCCAAGTTGTACTTGAAAAACGGAGATCAGGAGGTGTAGGAACTGCAGAGACGACATGTTCCCATGTCATCATGTCATACGAGGGGATCTCTCGACAGAAAAGGGTGACAGAGGGATGGGGCAAGGAGTGGAATATGAGAGACTATGAGTAATGGTCGAAAAGGGGGGAGGGCAGAGGGCATGCTCAGTTGCATTTTGGCGGAGGAGAAGGAGGCATGGTGGTTTTCCTTGGCACGGCACCCAAAGTCGATACTCCACCCGAGATCAATAGGCCTTGGGCAAGGAGACGCTTCACACCTCTTTAACAGGCAAGCCGAGCAGAGAGGAGATGTGGTTTATCTCCTCCTCTCCTGTGCCCCCCCACACGCCAACAAGAACACAGCGAGTTTTGTTACAGAATTAATGGTCACATGAGAGAGGGAGAGAGAGAAAAAGAGAGAGAAAAAGTGAGGGAGCAGGAAGTCCTAGCGAGGCCCGCGTGATGTTTTCCCCTTGTCCTATGGTGGCAGATTGCTTCGACAACACCTCATGCCAAGATCAGTTCAGCTCAGCTCTGCTAGGCTCAATACGTTCAGCCTTAAAGTCTCGCCCCTGGTGAACGGCACAGTCTAAAAGCTTGAGAGGTTGGGTAGAATCGGATAAGGTAACAGCACCCAGAAAAATAATAACATTCCTCCAGTCCTTTGATGGAGAACTATCTGTGAGACTTCCTTGTCTGTGTGCACCATCGATTTCGTGCAACTGAATGTTCGGCACTGACTATGATTGACAGCACAGCTGGTATCTCACCAGTACAGAGGAAAGGCTTGATATTAACCTGCTTATCTATGCCGCTGTGGCAAAGCTGGGATGTCAATAGCTCTGGGTTCATTTCTGCCAATAAGAGCGGGTCGATGGCGCGAGATCAGATCACCTCAATAGTACACAGTTATTTGAGTGAAGCATGCATTATTCACATACGGATAAGGCTAAGGCTAAGACTGGAGCACTGCACACAAACTCAGAGGTGGGAGTGCAGTGCAATCAGTGGCAAAATCACCTGCTGTGCAATGTTATTGGCAGTAGCCTTCATAGAGCAAGTTAGAGGGAATGGAAGCTCATGTATCATTAAAGAGCCAATTTCCAGCTTTGTTTCATGCTGGTGGGGCTATTGGTAAGGGCCACATATGTGTTGGTGTTTGTTTCTTGATTTTCATATCTACCGTTTTATTTGTGTGTGTGTGTGTGTGCATGTGTGTGTGTGTGTGTGGTTTCATATGTGCTCTCTTTTAATGGCCTGTCTTTTTCCTTTACTCTGGTCCTCTGGGGTTGTATTGTACGTCTGCTGGGCTCTACCAGGGATATCTGCCTTATTTATATTGTAGAATATGACATTGCATCAGACAGAAGTGCTCTATTTTTTATCTTTTTGTAAGTTGTTCTTTCAAAGGTTCTGAACTATTCTATTACTCCTCTCATCTCTCTCTCTCTCTCTCTCGCTTGCTCTCTCTCTCTTTCACTCACACACTCTTTCTCGTTCTTTCTTTCTCTCTCTCTTTCTCGCTCTCTCTCTCACACACACACACACACACACACACACACACACGCCAGTTCAGTAGGGTGTGAAGTGAGCATATGGCCCTCTCCTCTCTCTATATTTGAATTGGACGAATGGGTCTACTCCATTAGAGACCGACTCTGGTACATTGCATTAATAATTCATCCTCAATCTATGGAGGTTCCTCTGTCTTCCAAGGCTGTAAACCATTGTTGCCAATTCAAGCACAATCACTGACCAGCCACTGTGAAGAGAAGGGTTCAGCTTGAATAACCCCTAAGCAATAAGGACGATGATTGAGAGAGAGAGTGTGTGTGTGTGTGTGTGTTTGTGTGTGCATGTGTGTGTTTGTGCTGTAGAGGGGGGCTATAGCTGATTGAACCGGCACTCAGAGTCTCGACCCAAATGAAACATTTATTCTGCCACTGTAGCAGACTGGGGGACAACAGTGTACAAAACGGCAGGCCATTTGAAAAAAGAAAAATGCCAAGAAGAGCCAGGAGATCCAAGAACCAGGAAGTGAATGGTGCTCGGAGATTAGGTGCTTAAACGGCATGTCTTCTCACTAAGCGGGCCAAATCATCTGGCAGAACACTATGGTGCTGAAAGTCAACCAATGTATCTGAAGGCCACCAAAACCCAGCTGCGGTAAAAAAAGACCATTTTCTTGTTTTCCTTGTTTCCATTAACTTCACAGGGGAGACAGAGGCGCATGGCACTGCACAGACAACTCTAAAGTTTCACTTTTAGACTGGAACTTTTAAGATTCACTTCAAGACATGAAATAAAGTGTAAACAATATAAGATGCAATAGGGAGATAAGACAAAGAATACGCAACGAGATGCTCATCTCTAGGAGATCACAAGGGACTGGTCTGTGGAGCTCTGAGCGTGTGCTGTTTATTATATTTCACAGGGTGCATTTTGTGTAGGGTGGCCGTCTTGAAGCCTCTCATTGTTAATTACAGCATCGTTCTGTTCCAGCACATGAACAGCGGCTGATAGCAGTTGCCATTGCAGTTGTAGGACATTAGAGGAAATGAAACCTATTCAAGAGACATATAGGAAATTTAATTGCTCAGGATAAAATCTCTTTGTGGACACAAAAAGCTCTAATGTCATTGTGCTCTGACTCTCTCTCTCTTTCTCTCTCTCTCTCTCTCTCTCTCTCTCTCTCCCTCTGTCTATGTTGTGGTATACGTGCTCTCCTTAAACATAATTCATTCTCATTCAATTTCATTCTTTTTTTTGTTAGTGGGAGAACATTTGGCAGAGGGCACAAGAACAGTGTGATCTAACTTTGTCCTCTCAGCAGAGCTGGTCACGCATTCACGCCGCGGCGTACAACCACTACGCCAGACTACACGTGCTAATAAAATCATTTACATCTACCAGCTTCCTCTGGGGGCCGGGCCAAGTCGGAGATATTGATAAAGTGTGTTCTTTTATCTCGAGGGCATTTCCCCAGAGACTTGGACGAGTGCGGAGAAAATCCAATAGAACACAGCAAACGAAATGCCCTTCCAAAAAAACAAATACCCTAATAGAGTTTTAAGAGGTGTCTCAATTTTGCATTGATTGGAAGAGCCATGCATCTACAACCGCCAGGTCAATTTCTCTATAAATGAATTCTCTACTTAATGACCTGCACATATGTATGATGCAAAACATAGCGCTTAGCATGCATGTGTGTATGTGTGTGCGTCTGACTCTGTGTGTGAGTCTGTGTCAGTGTGTGTGTGAGTGTCTGTGTGGTGTGTATGTGAGAGAGAGAGAGAAAGGGAAACTAAATAGATAAAAAGAAAGCTAAACTAGATAAATATATAAAGCCCCAAACTCCTGCAGTGTAGGCGGTGTGCATAATTTGCACATGAATTTGTTTTACAATTGACTGTGGGGGGTAGGGGTGGAGCTCCACTGTCTTCTGTTTTAATAGAGCCCACTAAAAGCTGTCTGTATGCGGGCCGGTGCTGGTGCTGGGCGATGCGGCAAGTCGAAGCCCCTCTGCCACGACGGTGAAATCCCTCATCGACGCCTCACGTTGTCACCGGGAGGCAGTTACGGCGCTTTGCCCCACCACATCTGTGCTCACAGCAGAGGCGTTCGCACTGCACTCCATCACTGAGCTCCATCACCACTTGCTTGCACACGCCAGCTAGCTCCCCTTCAGCTGTTTGCGGATGGCAACTTTGCAGTAATTATCTCTAATTTCGCTACTCATTATGCCATCTGTTTGCCGGGCCCAAGTTACAGTGCAGGTAAGTCTGGATGGTGCAGCTATATTTATCCCATTGGAATCTATTAAATTACTCACAGGTTTTGGAGAGAGTGCGGCGCGGTGTGGTGTGTTAATGAGAGGATTTTTGAGAGGTGCCATCTCACTTCTCACAGCCGTTTGTTCCCTGATGGAAAACAAAATTAAATTAATTTAAATTAGGTGTAGGTATTTAGTTTCGGTATCCACAAACTGTCCAAAAAAATAAATGTAATTGTGTATAAACATATATATAATATTATTTATATAATAAAGTATTTCTTACTTCCAACAGCTTTTTACTTGCAAAAAAGGGCTACATGAATATTGGCAAAAACATTACAACCAAAAAAAAAGTCTGCAAAATGTCTTATCCTGTCTACATGACAATACTAATTAAGTTATTATTCTCAACTCTTTCCAAGAAGTAATGGGGGTAGCTGACCTCTGAAATCCACCCAAAAAGCGCCCTCGTCTGAATCTCTTCCCCGACCCCCGAGTTCAGGCCCCAGGTCTGCTCAGCCACCCCCCACAAAAAGCGCCCTCGTCTGAATCTCTTCCCCGACCCGCGAGTTCAGGCCCCAGGTCTGCTCATCCACCCCCCCCCCCCCCCCCCCCTCGCTCTGGCTCCCTGGTAAAGAATCCTCTAATTAATGCCTCAGCGAACAGCTGTCTGGCTCGGAGCAGGACTCGCAGCATAGAGGCAATAAACCGGGGCTGGGTGGGCTGGGGTATAGGCTTGGGGGGGGGGGGGGGTAACAGAGTCAACCAAGGCTAATTGCTAACCCCCTGCAGTGCACGGATGGTGTCCCTCAGTGTGGGCACCAAAGGGTGACCTATGGGTGGTGTGATGTGTTGGCGACTAGGCGGGATTGAGTGTGTGTGCATGCACTCATATATATGTGTGTGTGTGTGTGTGTGTGTGTGGGGGCTTTATCACCGCGAGATATGGCCTGGAAAACCTGCAGTCTCATTATCTCACGGATCCCTTGGTGTGTGTGTGTGTGTGTGTGTGTGTGCGCGCTACGCACGTGTGTGTGTTTGTGTGTCTGTGTGTATATGTGCGTGTGTGTGTGTGTGTGTGTGTGTGTATGTGTGCGTGTGTGTGTGTGTGTGTGTGTGGCGAGGTGCGGTTCGGTTCCCAGGCTTGGCGTGAGGCTAATTTCATTTCCCTTGTCAGATAGCGTGGTGTGTCTCTGTCCCCGCCCTCCATTCACTTGTAACCCATCACTCGCTCCATGCAGTGCGGGGATCATGAAATATGCAGCGCGACCATGCTGAGATTCCCATGATGAGAATTAATTCCTCTCTGACTCAGACAAATGATTCACATGTTCCATCTCATCATACCATTCCACGACAGAGAGGGGATGAAAGAAAGTCAATCGTGAACATGAAAGACGCATACTGCCATGCACATAGAGAGGATTCATTTATCGTGGTGCATTACCAAACTCTTGGATGAAATATTTACAACTGATGTATAATTGATGACATTAAATATGCTATCCAAGCCATTTGGCATTTTCTATTGTGACTCAGGTCTGTATTGTCCTTTTGTCTCACGATATACAAACAAAACACATAACTTTGCATTAGCTATATTTAATATTAGTGTGCGAATGCGGAGAGGGTGTCTGAGTATCTGCACATGAATATGTGTGGTCTGAGTGGTGGTGGTGTGGGGCCTGCCAGGTGTGTCACAGCAGGTAGGTGGTGAAGCACGGGAAGGCAGTGTTTGCAAACTGAGTGTGGATCATCAGGCTGGAGTAGCAGTCGGCGGTGGCGGCAGCAGCAGCAAAGCAGACAGGTTTTTAAAGAGTGTAAATACTTTTGGGAACAGCTAGGGAGGCTGAACTGGTGCAAGATAGAGAGAAAGAGAGAGAGAGAGAGAGAGAGAGAGAAAGGAGCCTGTCAATGCATGCTGACCAGTGTCATCATGGTTCAGCTCAAAACAGGAAAGCAGAGAAGCCGATCATGCTGAAAACGAACAGTGACAGAGAGTGTGGGAGGATGGGGGGGGGGGGGGGGTCGAGGGAGTGCAAAAGCCTGGCGGTGAAGACAGACAGACAGACAGACAGAAAGAGAGAAGGAGAGAAAGAAAGAGAGAAGGAGAGAGCATAGACTGTATATATAGAACTGGACAGTGTGGCCGCATTCTGCAGTGTTCTATGGAATTGAAGCCGCTGAGCCGACGCCATCTTGGAAAATTTGGAGCCAATTTGAAGTGCGGCTCCAAGAAGTTGAAGCATGCGCAGTGAAGAGGAGTCGAGGTCAGGCACGCCCACTCAGCGAGTTAAACATGCCCCTTGTCAAGTGAAATCCGCCCCCTTCTCCTTTCTACAATGCAGGTCGATAATGAGGTCGACTCAGCGCCGAAGGCTAGCTGGCTGGATGAATTTTGCGGCTGTGAGTTAGCTAAACAGTACAAACAACAATCTTCGGTTTGTTCTTGTCTGGTAAGTGTTGCGTATCAACTGAATTTTTTTTTTGGCTATTGTTCTTAAATACGTTTAAGAGAGCTTATTATGTTGATTATAGACTGTGACAATTTAGTATGGTGAATACTAATGAGCTAACAACAGAAATTCGGACAGCGAATTACATGCTAACGTTAGCAGCTACATTAACGTTACCGTCAATGGTAGGCTAAGTTAAGGCCCATTCACACCAAGAATGATAACGATAACGATAACTATAACGATAAAAGCGTTCACACTGAACAACGATAAACAAAGTCTCTCCTTGTGTTAATGAATGTGACGGTTAAAATTCTATGGGTTCTGATTGGCTATTAGCTTTTTATCGTTCTGAAAATCGCTCTGAAAGTGATCCCCAACGATATCGTTCTTCATGTCGTTATCGTTATAGTTTATGTGTGAACGTCGTCATTCATATTAACGAGAACGATATATATTTATATATATTTCCTGTAACAGTCGATGCATGATTTACTCGGTTTTATTAGTTTTTGCTGTTTTCAAATATCTCAATCTTAATGTATGCCATCTCAACATGGAGTAACCATTGACTGTACATGGGGATTACTAACACTAGACAGTCAGTACAGTTATGATGTGATAAAGCAACATAAGTTAACGTTAGCGTAATGTGAAGCATGGACCTTATCAACCTGTCATGTTAATGTGCCAGCGTTGCATTTTTTCTAACGTTAACGACAAAGACACCTCCGTTAGAGCTACTTCTGTGATGGTAGGTCGGTAGCATAGACTGTAAAAAATAGATCGGTAGGTCAGTAGTTGTAGACTGCAAGTGAATGATCGATACATGAAACGCCTGCATTTAACACTACGCCAAGAACCAGTCACTTCCCAGCGATATCGGTGAACATTTGAGAAAGAAACCCCTTAGTTTGTCATCTAACGTCCATGATCAGTTATACTGATAACGTTATTTTTCAAGCTGACGCAAGTTAATAACATTCACACCGCATATTTAAATGTGTAGTTAACATTAGGTAGGCTGTGAAGTTTATTGCACACATATATTTAATTCATTGGTATTACTAGTGGTGTTAAGTGCCTGATTATATGCTTTGTAATGTTGTAAAATTGTCTGACTAACTTTATTGTAACTTTCCTTTTTTGCAGGTACAGTATGGGTGATGGCTGAATGTACTGGAGGTGGCGGCAAGGTGTCCATGGTCTACATCGGTATGCCTACGTGAAGTGGTTTGGCTGGGGTGGTCTGAGGTGGCATGCCCTCCCCCTTTCTCCAAGTCCCCTGACATCATCACCCACTGTCACTGTATGAACCTGAAGCCCCTTATACGTGGGACATGGCACAGTACCACTACGTTCTAAAAACACATGACTTTCAATAACTTGCGTGGCACCAAGAAAGGTCTGCCGCTGCTCTGAACCTTCTGTTAATGTGACATGATTCATACTTGAGGCTGTACACATCACTTTGTTTCTGTTTTCTTTATTGATGTCACCCAAACTTCAACTTTCTGTATGCCCTGAACTCACACAAATTGTAAATTGCAATGCGCCATTTAACCAGTGGTGTAGTCTAGTTAGCTGTAGTAGTGTGTATACTGTGAGCAACCCCAACTGTTATTATGACCGCCGCGCAGCGAAGCGGCGGTCATATAGGTTTAGTCAGTTTTTTCTTTTTTCTTTTTCTTTTTTTTTTTTTTTTCGCATGCCCAAATTTCCGTCAGTGATTCCCGGGACACTGAAAGACCGGGGTACACGAAACTTGGTGGGCATGTAAATATCTTGAGAACTGTAGGGCCTAGGATGACCATTTTTTTCCGTATGTTTGCCTCCAGGGGTCATGTTAACCCATTTCATGTGCACACATGTGCACAAACAGATACACACGCACACACAAACATTCACAGTAATCATACGTATGACACATACTCACACAGTAGACATATGTACGCTTGCATGCACAGGCACATACGCAGGCACACACACAAGCACATGAGCACACACACACACACACACACACACACATAACATAAACATAACACAAACAATCAAGAATTTCTCAGAATTATGAACAGGCAAGATGGAGGTGGGGTTGTATAAAATGAATTTTACGTGTGAAATCTATGAACTAATCATAAGTATAAGTGTATATATATAGTATATATACTTTTTTGATCCTGTGAGGGAAATTTGGTCTCTGCATTTAACCCAATCGGTGAATTAGTGAAACACAAACAGCACACAGTGAACACACAGTGAGATGAAGCACACACTAATCCCGGCGCAGTGAGCTGCCTGCTTCAACGGCGGCGCTCGGGGAGCAGTGAGGGGTTAGGTGCCTTGCTCAAGGGCACATCAACCGCAGCCCACTGGTCGGGGCTTGAACCGGCAATGCTGCAACACGACTGGTCCTCAATCAGTCAAAGAGGACACATTGTAACTCCTCTCCTAGTTACTCTCCATTGTCTCCCTAGAGTAGCCAGAATTAACTTTAAATCTCTCACTTTGGCCTATAGGACACTGACTGGATCTGCTCCTTGTTATTTTAATTCAATGATCAAGACCAGTATTAAACGCTAGGTCAAATTCAAGACTCTTTTCCTCAGTGGTTCAATGTTGGTGGAATGAGTTGCCCAGTGCTCTTCGTTCTTGTGATAGTTTTTGGTCTTTTAAGCACTTATGCATTATGGTTTGTATGCAGTAGTATTGTTTTATGTTCATTAGGCTGTTGATTAATTTGACATTGTGTATTATTGATATTCTCCTTGATGTAGTCTTACCATGTTATTATGACCGCCGCGCAGCGAAGCGGCAGTCATATAGGTTTAGTCAGATTTTTTTTTTTTTGTCCAAAATTCCGTCAAGGATACCCGGGACACTGTAAGACCGGGGTACACGAAACTTGGTGGGCATGTAACCCCACATGGATAGCATGGAACCATCATTTTTCGTTTTGATCTGTAGCCCCCCCGCTGGACTGGACCCCCCGAAAGGAGGGTAGGGCAGACACAGTTTTCTGTGAATATCTTGAGAACCGTAGGGCCTAGGATGACCAATTTTTTATACACACGCACACACATACATTCACAGACACATACGCACACAGTAGACATATGTATGCATGCATGCACATGCACAAACACAGGCACACACACACACACACACACACACACACACATAAACATAAACATGTACACGCACACATGCACACAAGAATTTCTCAGAATTATGAACAGGCAAGATGGGGGTGGGGTTGTATAAAATGAATTTTACATGTGAAATCTATGAACTAATCATGTTTTGGTACTTGTTGTCTAGCAGATACCAGTGAGAATTGAGTGTGGATAATGCAATTTAGTGAGACAGTTAGAATCATATAGGCCTTTCAGCGTGATTTATTTTTGTGGAAAAAATGTGCTGGACTGGGCGGCGGTCATATTGTGTACCGCTCTGCGGTACATCTAGTTATATTATTGATTGAATGGGCATTATTACTTATTATTGCTCCCCCCCCCCTCATTTTCATTGTTTATTATTTCATTAGGCTTTTGATTGATCCCTACTTTGATTTAAGTATTATATTGTTTTGTATTTGTATGTCGCTTTGGACAAAAGCGTAACCATAACCATCATCATCATATAATGTGGTATTTTCTTGTGCACTTGAAACAAAGAATAAAAATAAGTTTCTTTGAATGTAGTACCACTTTAGCACATTACACACTGAACAGCAAAGTAGCTTCCTGATTATGTGTAAAATGTTTACAGAGTATCCTGATGTAGTAGGTCCATGTTCTCATATTTTTACAGCTGACATGAAGGCTGCAATATTACATTTTTGATTTATAATGGAGCACCCTCTCTGGTGAAAGACTAGCAAGCCTGTGGTAGAGGCATACGATTACAAACATTGAGAGAGCCTATCAATGAGTTGTCACAGTTTTCAATTTAGACGTATTATTATGACCGCCGCGCAGCGAAGCGGCGGTCATATAGGTTTAGTCAGATTTTTTTCTTTTTTTTCTTTTTTTTTCTTTTTTTTTTTTTCTTTTTCGCATGCCCAAATTTCCGTCAATGATTCCCGGGACACTGAAAGACCGGGGTACACGAAACTTGGTGGACATGTAACCTCACATGGATAGCATGGAACCATGGTTTTTTGTTTTGATCTGTAGCCCCCCCGCTGAATTGGACCCCCCGAAAGGAGGGTAGGGCAGACACAGTTTTCTGTGAATATCTCGAAAACCGTAGGGTTTAGGAGGACCATTTTTTTTTTGTATGTTGATCTCAAGGGGCCATGTCAACCCATTCCATAACCACTCATTTCATGTATAGCGCCACCTAGTTAAACACAAAAAAGTAAAAATGAGGTGGTGTAATTGAAGGTATCTGTGACCTAACATAGTCAAAACTGCACGAAATTGGAAGTGTAGGATCATTATGACACCCTCTGTATGCACGCCAAGTTTTGTGGAATTCCGTTCATGGGGGGCCACACAATAAATTAATTTATGTTACTATACACCAACTGGCCTGTAGGTGGCCGGAGACAGTTTTCTGTGAATATCTCGAGAACCGTAGGGCCTAGGAGGTCCACCTTTTTTTGTATGTTGGTCTTAAGGGGGCATGTCAACCCATCCCATTACCACTTATTTCATGTATAGCGCCACCTAGTTAAAAATTAAAAAGCAAAAAATTAGGTGTTTTCATCTCAATATCTCTGGCTGACAAGGTCAAAACTGCACGAAATTAAAAGTGTAGGATCATTATGACACCCTCTGAATGCATGCCAAGTTTTGTGTACTTTCATTCATGGGGGGGCTTACAATAAAATAATTTATGTGTACATTTAGTGACGTACACCAACAAGGATTCCCGGGACACTGAAAGACCGGGGTACACAAAACTTGGTGGGCATGTACCCCCACATGGATAGCATGGAACCGTCATTTTTCGTTTTCATCTGCAGCCCCCCCGCTGGACTGGACCCCCCGAAAGGAGGGTAGGGCAGACACAGTTCTCTGTGAATCTTTTATGGTATGTTGGTCTCAAGGCCCACATCAACCTGGCTCATAATCACTCATTTGTGATTTGCCCCACCCCCCGGTAAAAAATGAAAATCAGTAGGATTAAAAGAAAGCCAAAATAAATATTCATCATCATCATCATGGCTGCATTTTCAGTATTGGCGAGAAGTAGTCGTTTGTCCACTAGATGGCGCATCGTTGCAGTGAGACGTAATTTTGTTGGAAGTTAAAAGTGGGTTGGGAAAAAACAATGGACGCTTCATACAAGGACTGTAATTTACCGCAGCGAACATCTAATAAGGATAGGACGATGTTCACATGAAGTGTAATTCCCATTTCTTCTTGAAGCCGAAATAAATCTGAGGATGTTTATCGGACATGCTTGGTTTTTACTGCAGGTACGTTAATCTTGTAATATCAATAAGGACCTAGGTAATGTTACCGTTAGCGTTGGTTGAGTGATGGAGGCATTTGATTTATTGCATTTGTAGAAAACTATAAATGCGGTTATACCAAGCAAATGTATAGCAGCACTGTTTGTATCTTTCGACTGTCATTTATTGCACGTGCTACAAAATCATTCTGTGCAATGGAAGATTTACCAACGTTACACCGGTCTGATACAGTTTTGCCTATACATGCGTGAGACTGAGACGCCTGTTTATTTTGTTTTAAGTGCGTGCAGGGTGTGAGAGGGGAATCGATGTGCTTTGATTACAGCTTGGTAGTTGTAGTCTGTGAAATTAAAAAGCACGTGTGTGTGAAGTATCCAAACAATGACACCTTCATTTCATTATGGCTGCTTTAGCAAAACACCTTAAGCTACTGTGTAGTGGGTCCCATTTAGAAGTGGCTACTTCATTCGCGCTTTCCTTGACTCATGGAGCTGCGTGAATGTTATTACAACTTTTCGCCACGATATGACAGTCCGCTTGATACTGTAAGGCGTAAGCCATTGGTTTCCAAAGGAGATTTTATTTGTGTCGCCAGCATAGCCTATTGACAATTTATGTTGTCAATAGGCCTACCTTATAATCCTACCTGTAGCTTAGGGAAGCTAACAGCTTTCTATTAGGATCTAGTTTGTTAGTTACCGTTTTGTCATAACTCCCTGATGCATTTTTGCATTTAGAATAGCCAGAGCGTGTATATCTCAATCTGAAAATTAAACAATATCGGGTGCCTATGGACTAGGCTGGGTGAACCCAGCCTGATCTGCCCGCTATTTATTTTTTGATTTCTTAAAAGATTGAGCTTGGTCTGATGAAAGCCAGACTAGCCATGGACCTCAGTTAAACAATGCAAGGGAACATGAATCAGCCTATATTTGCACTAACAATAACGGACAAAAGCTCTTCAACTTTGGCCCGTTAAAATGTGTATGAACAGTCTAGCGACGCATTTCATCAAGGCCCATTTGGACATGTCAGTTATTTGCACCACTGGTTAGATGTAAAACAGCATTTCGTTTCAGACTAGGCTACTGTTACTTAATTTGTGCATTAACAATAACGTTTCAGACTACTGTTACTTAATTTGTGCATTGACAATAAAGTATTACATGAACTAAAGATGACTAAAATCTTATGTAGAAAAAGAAACATTCACAAAAAATCCATCCATCCAAAAATGACCTTTGTTTTTGATAGCTGTTGAAAACGGCATGGAACTGACAGAGATGTTTTTGTTTAAAAATACATAAAAAAAAATAAAAATAAATAACATTATGCTGATACCTTTTGCTTTTCCCAAATACAATGTAGCCTACAGGTGTAAGTGACCTTTCATCAATCCAGTTGCAATGGATGAACTGTGATGAACTGCCCTACTTGTGATTGTTTAGAGATTTTAAAGGTTTTATAACAATTCTACATCTTCTTTGGCTATTCTACAATCTATTCACCTTTTCAGCACCAGTAGGGTACTTTCTGTGCAGCCGCACACACACACTCAGGCATGCCAAACAAGCATACACAAAAGTTTCAAGAGTGGGGGATGGAGTAAAATATGGAGACAAATTGAAGTGTGATTTATTTTCGCGGAACGGATGTACAGGACTGAGCGGCGGTCATATTTTGTACCGCTATGCGGTACATCTAGTTTGGGGTACGTCTACGGGAGGATTTACACATCACTGGCAAGACCTGATCAAATCATACCAATGCAAAATGCTTCTCCAGCAGTGCAATCGCAGGTAACAACGATACCTTAACTCAGCATTTTCAGATACCGCTGTTCTGAGCATTCTAAACAAATTGTCCATTTGTAACTTTGAATTTTACTGGCTTACCTATTAACTGGCTAATGCTAGCATGATTTAGCATGCTATGAGCTAATATACTTAGCATCTACGAAAGAACAGCACATATCTTTTTTTCACAAAGAATCTGTCACAACTAACAACGATGTCTCTTACAAACAACTACACAATGTATGACTATCAATATGTATTTAGTCAGACTCTGATAAGATATAGCCTAATGATAATAACAGCAACACTTATTTAGGTTAGATTACTTGTCGATATCAGGTGTCGTTAAAATAAGGTAGCGACAAAGCGTCGTGTCTGCTGCCAGCCAGCTGTCAATCATAGGTGTAAACGCGCCCTTTTTAGATTTGTTAATATAACATTAAAAAAAATAATTTCAGCGAGAAAAGAAAAATTGTGTGTATTGAAGCATCTTGAAAACTATTTTTTCGAATAAAAAGTTGTAGATACAAAAATAGTTTTAGGTGAGAAAAGTGACACGGAAAGTTGGCTACTTGGCCATTGAAATACATGGGGATGGGCGGAGTTACACATTCTCATTCACGCTCGCATCACTCTTAACAGACGGCACACTGTCCAGTTCTATATATACAGTCTACGGGAGAGAGAGAAAGAGAGCGATATGGTGATAGAAAGAGACCAGGAGGAATGGGGGTGGGGGGAGGACGATGTGCAACCACACAGCCAAGAAGATGTAGAGCTACAGAGGATAGCAGTCACGGAGAGAGCCGGGGCTTATTTAGGAACGGTAGTTATGCACTGCTGAGATGACACAAACAAGTGTGAGCGGGATAGTGTCAATTGAGAAGAGAGACAAAGAAAGAGGGAGAGAGAGAGATAGAGAATAGAGAATAGAAAAGCAGTGTGTGGTAGAGATACATCGGAGTCCTATAATATATATATATATATATATATATATATATATATATATATATATATATATATATATATATATATATATATATATATATATATGTTTAACGTATTCCCTCAGGGAGGGTAAGTAAGCAAGAGTCTTAGAGCACTGACTATTTTAGCACAAAGCAATGACTTTCAGCAGTCATTGTAAACGTCGTAAAACTTCACCGAGCATGTCCTAGAGTAGTGTAGCTCTACTTACATTTCTGTAACAACCTTTAAAATTGTATTTTATTAACTCATTGAATGCCAAGCTGTTTTCGGAAGCTTTTTCCTAGAGTGCCAGCAATCTAGACCATTGTTGATGATTTTTGTACAGCCACAGCATATTCTGTGTTATAGCTATGAACACATACAATGGCTCGTTTGAAAGGTGAGACTTTAAGCTTTCAGTGGGGTGTCAGTGTGTATTTCTACATGCCTCTGTTCCTGAGAAATCCCAAGCTAAACAGTGGCTAGTTTTCATCAAAATCCCTGTTTTTTTTTCTAGAAATGGAGATATTGCGTCTTTTATGAGTCACTATCACCGACATATTCAGCACTCTGGCAAGGGCGTGCCCTCTTGCAAGCGCGACTCGGCCTACCACCCACTCCGCTAGGCCCGGCTCGTGGTGGAGATGGAACTCCCTCCTCAGCACGGTGTTCAGTCACTCCTTGTAATGTTTTTGTCCTGTCGTGGTCAGAGTCATCTTGTCTTAGTAGAAAGGTGGACTCATCCAGCGTTGTCTGGCGAAAATGCACCTGCTGCAATATCTTTTTCTTCGACTTTTTCATTTCTCCCTTCAGCACCTGAGAAGTGTTGCCTGCAAAGTTTCTGGGAAGAGATGTAACGAGACCTACCACCTAGTGATAAACCCACGAAAATAAATGACCTGATTTTGACCTGGCGTGCATGTCACTGATAGGCTAATCAGTGACTGATTCAAAACAAAGCGGCAACCATCAAAAGCGAGTTAAGATCAAACGTCCAGATAAAATGTCCAGATCTTGCGTTTTAATGAGTTTTCGATCGTCATATATTTAATTTCCATTCATCACAGAGTTCCCAAAATCACATATAAGGTGTGTTAGAGTGTCTAGTTTCGTAATTTAAAAAAAGCATGGGAAGGAAAATGGCACTCAATAAGTTAAATGTGTTAGTCTCATTGGAGTTCATGAAATGACAAAAGCTCTCCTGCTCCACAGCCTTGAAGGATAGTAAAGTATTTATTCATGGAGTTCTACATGGTTTCAGGACCTTGGACAGCTCCTATATGCACTAAAAGCTACTGAAGATGTGTCTACTGAGTGAGCTTTCAAGAACTTGTTCATTGCTCTACAATAAATGACTTTAATACAGAGAGAGAGAGAGAGATAAATTCCTTATTGGAATCAAAAGAGTTCAAGATAATATGGCCAGATTGACAAGAAAATATTGCTATCCACGGCTTTCTGCAGTTCTTACCCAGTTGACACTGCATGTTTTAATGTCTTGTGCATATGCTCATGTTAAGCATGAATTTCACAAGATGTGCTAATAGAAAGTATCACAAATTCCATCTCATGGGATCTAAACATTTCTTTAAATTTCTTTCCTTTTCAGCCTTCGTGATACCATATGTACATAATAATGATATGGTTATGGAGGATAGTTCTTCCTCTATGAGAGGCAGAGAGCAGAAATGGGCTGAGAGAGCATTAGTCATACAAGGAACCTGAGAGACGTATCCGTGCTGGCAATTCCTCTGGCAGAAGACAACAGACACGACATCCCTCACGCTTGTGTTATCTCATACAAGCTAACATGAAAAGAAAAGGTCAAGTGAGGCATCGAGAGAGAGAGAGAGAGAGAGAGAGAAAGAAAGAGAGGGGGAGGGAGAGAGAGAGGGAGAGAGATGTAATGAGAGAGAAAGTGTGTAAGGGAAAGGGATAGAGAGATGTAGTGAGCAGGAGAGACAGAAAGAAAAAGAGGGAGGGAACCGGGTTGGTAGAGAGAGAGAGAGAGAGATGTAATGAGAGACAGAAAGGGAGGGGAACGAGATGGAGTGAGACAGAGATGAGAGACACGCCGATGCCTTTGATCGCATCCATCACACGACAGACTACGTAGGTGAGGCAGTCGGGGGAATGATGAGAGCTTACGCCGCCTAATCCAAAACAAGAGACTGCAGCGGCTCCTGACTCCGTCTCAGCAGCAGTCCCACCAGGCGAGGGGCGAGAGCGCAGCAGCCACAACCCACCCCCACAGCATCCTGTTCCCACAACGCACACCACAGAGGGGGAGATGAGAATTGTGGTATGGTGGACCTGGCGCGTGGGAGACCAGCCTCTTCCAGAGTCCCAACAACATAGCTGATAATGTTGATGTTTAACACTAAAGCTATTATTACTATATTACTGCTACAACAACAACTATTATAACAACACCAAGAACAATGAGAACAAACACAAGTACAAATACAAATACAAATACAAGTACAACAGCAACAGTACAACTACTACTACTACTACTACTAGTACTTCTGCTGCTCCTACTACTATTACTGCTGCTTACTACTATACTACTACTACTACTACTACTAACTACTAATACTAATACTAATTTTGATAGCACCTTACTATAATTGCCCAAGAGGATTTATAGAATTTATCCAGACAACCATACAAAGAAGAAAAAGGAGACAAATAATCAAGAGGTTAATTCTTAATGAGTGTGAGTTTTTCCTTGGTTGCACTGTATTGACTGCGTCAGACAAACTCAGAAATCCTCTTCAAAAGCACAACTTTACTGGCTTTTAGATGTCGAGTTCCATTAAAAACGTCATTTCTGAACATTTCAAAGCAGCCAATTATTGTGACTTACTGCCTCAGTGGAAGATGTTTCTCAGGCAACAGGGTGATTCGGTTGGCATGGCCCCACATGGGACTCCACTGATCAGTGGCACGTCTGGCTTGACAAAGATTAGGAAAGCCAACTGAGTGGCGTATGGACAGGCTTTTGATACGTCAGAACTTGGTGACAGTCTCAATCACAGTCATCCATCAAAGGTGGGAGTTTTGAAAGGCCTTAAGCAAGCCCCCTTTCTCCACACTTTGTCCCAGAGGTGGCAGAGGCATGCTGATTTTCCCTCGACGCAAGTCTGTGCCATTTCTCTAGTGCAGGGGTCTCAAACTCAAATGAGCTGGGGGCCAATTCTGCCAGCGTCATCTGATTGGAGGGCCGGCTATTTCTGAAAATGCAATGTTCTTTTTTTCAAATACCACACAAAACTGCAAACAGAAAGTGCAAGTGTTTTTATCTAGTTTTAGACACCTGTGCTAGCAACCTTAGCTTATAAATAAAATAATGATAAAATAAATATTAATACAAATTATAAAATAAATGAAAAACATAAAAACAGGTGTGTGTGTTTCACACCAAATAAAAATATTTCCTCTCATAACTTTTTTAAACCTGGCAAACTAGGCATCAGGGTTTTTGGATTTTTACATCAAAATTTCAAAAGGTCATGGCTTGAAAGTGGTCAGAGATGAAGTCCTACTGTAAATGTAAAAATCTTTGAGTAAAACAAAAGTTTATGAAGGGGGTAAATGTACCCATGTAATTTGTCACTGGATGGCAAGCACCTCAAATTATGCACCTTTCAGTAAATACTGGATGAACATATTTAAGCAGGTTTACTTTCCTTTTTTCATATTACCCACATAACAAATTAACAGGAAAACACCTAAGATGTATACCAACACCTAATATGTTGTGGTTTAGTAATAGATTACTACAATATAGGCCTACAATAAAGTATTCTGGTCAAACAGTTCCTATCGCGGGTAATCTGCAGTACCCAGAAGTTCGCATCATATTGCGGTTGACTTTGTAGTTCTTTAGAGCCCTATTTCTACTAGCCCTGCTGTCTGTACCACATCCATTACGGACACTATCATCACGATTACCACTGCAACCTCCAAGCTATGTTGGGCAGAGGGTCGAAACAAGCATGGTATGCTTAGTGGACACCGTTGTATACACGCACCTCCATTCACAGACGCACCGTGACTATCACTGTCATAGACGATCGATCATAATCTCCAAAAGGATATTCTCCTTCAGAATTAGAATAGGTGAATAACATAGCTTACCTAAGACTTCATCGCACGTGAACGTTTTTCAACATTTGGTGTAGGCCTATTTCTGCTTAATTTCTGCTTCAATTTCTGCAACACTATGGCCTGCATCGCTTCCGCGTCATTTCATATGCACGTCTTTGTGTTTCTCGCGTGTAATACAAGTATTTCCTGAAAACTTTGCGCAGCGATTTTGGGTTTGAATCAAGCTATGGATGTCTTGCACATAGTGGAGCAGAGTAGGCCTATAAATGAGATTTGTCACCGTACCTGGATCTATCTATTTTAATCAGTATCGTTGTTTGTCGCAATTAATAGCCTCAAGGGCCGGATTACATTATTATTTTGTCATACGTCGCGGGCCGGAATTGGGCAGGACGCGGGCCGGGTGTTTGAGACCCCTGCTCTAGTGGTTTTGGTGTTAGTGAGCTGGGTGCTATGGAATGCTTTACATGCACTGAAAACACTGACCGAGCAATGTCACAATGAGAAAAACACTGAGGTCAAGTAAATAAACAACTAAACTAGGCATATCTAAATAGAGATGAGATTTGTGCAAAAAAATCATGACATTCAAAGTTACACCAGAGGAAGATAGTAATACAATGTTCATTGTTATATTCATAATCTACTGTAAGCATCATGAACTACTTTTTTTTTTTATGAAAGCCATATTTCCAGCACAGGAACACAAGTAAAGAGAGAAAATTGCAGGAGCAAATTTAATTTTGTCCACATTATTTCTGTCAGGCTTTTTTCCTCATACAAACTAACTCCTCAATTCAATTTTGTCCGTACTAATATTCCTGCTCCAACAGAGCACACAACCCAGATGTGTCATGTTCCATCGGTTCATGTGATCCTGAGCTTCCACACATGCAGCGGGGTGAAGCTGCGCCATGCCTCTTCTCAGATCA